>NW_022196898.1:75636186-75673377 GCF_008632895.1 Mastomys coucha | reverse complement strand
AAAAAAAAAAAAAAAAAAAAAAAAGAAAGAAATCCCTGACAAATATGCATCAGATCTGCCACACACATACACAAAAAGTGACGATTAAAACTTGCAGGCCCAATGTGAATAAAGAATACTATCGATTCAAAGAGACATACAATTGTCAGTCTCGTAGAAAATCTCAAACACCTAAAAGCTTTTCGCAAACCTAAACATTATAGAGGATTACACACAGTCCCCAAGATGCTGTGAGATAAAGTAAATTTTTAAATAATTTCTCATTAGACTTGTGTATGTATAAATGTGTGTGTGCGCGAGCTCGCGTGAGTGTGTGTGTGTGTGTGTGTGTGTGTTTGCATAAGTGCATGGTGTGTGTATAAAGTCTGGTTCAAGAACAGGGATCCTGTTTACCCAGGCACTAGTAAGGATTTGTTCCTCTATCGTACCGCCCCCGACACACACATTAGTTTTGTCTCTAGCTGAACTAAGTTGCAGCCACATCCCATACATGGAACCTACAGAAACCCAGCTTAAAACTCTAAAAAGATGTGCCTTCATTAACTAAATTAGAACCCTGAAACAGACAGATAAAAACACAAAGGAAGCTGTGGAGCTTCCACGCTGACTCCAGCCCACGTTATCTCCCACCTCCTGTCCTGTCCCTGGCACGCCTGGAAAGAAGCTTAAAAATCAGAGTTGACATAGAGCGGGAGTAATTTCAGAGCTGTCTGAAATTCGTGGGGCGGGGCGGGAGGAACTCAGAAAAGGATTACCTTGTCTTCCTTTTTCGTTGTTGTGTTTCACGTTTCACATTGCCCATTTGGTTTTTTCTTTTCTTTTTTTTTTTTTAACCAGAGAATAGGTGGCTGGACAGACAGACAGAAAATTGCCTGAAGCCGGATTATTAGTAGCTTAAGGAGTAATCTTTTAAGTGTATTGCCAAACATACCACAAAGAGATCTGAAATAGCTCTCCAGCCAAAAAGCCGAGGCAGTGTGGTAACCGCACACCTCAAACTGCTCTTCTGACCACTGAGACTTTAAAGCGCGACTTTCATCTTGTTAAAAGGTGCGTAAGTCTAGGTTTGAAGCTTCCGCTCTGCAGCTGCTCTCATTATCTTTCCACTGAAGCATGGGTTTTCAGGATTTTTTTTTTTAATAATATCATTGGAAAAATATATTCCGGTAATCCTCTGAAATTTCAATACATACAGCAATTTTGGCTGCATTTTTCTTCATTTTCACTTTTATTTTGAAAGATAGAAAAAATGAAAAAAACATTGCATGCTGTGTTCTTTGCTGCTTTCATTCCATTTCTGGAGCAGGTGTGAGAGGAACTGACAAAATTTAAACTGGAACCTATGGTGAATTAATATTTACATTTATTGTAACAAATTCAGACAATACAAGTGTGTGCAACAGAAAATGAAGGTCCTACCCTCCTCCTCTGTCACTTCCTCGGGATAACACAGATTTTTTTTTTTTTTTTTTTTACTGTTTTCTATTCTTACAATGTATGGAATTGTAAAGTGTTTGTGTAGTTAAATATATAATTATACTAACTTTCCAGTTCCCTTAAACTTACTCAAGAAGCTATAAGAAAGCCACAATATCAGAAAAGGTAAATATGTTTGGTTCAAAAATATCAACAAATATTTGGTACCTACAACCCAAAATACACAGAAGTCAAAGGTACTGTCTCCATTCACCCAGGTATAATGTTTACAAAAGTGAAATTATTTCACACGTAAAAACAGTTATAGTCAGGAGGACGAAACTACTGAATCAGACAGATAATAGCCTAGGGCTGTAAACACGTTAGTCTGGCATGTTAATTCCAGCCAGTAGACTCAGATATTTATATACGGCAGAATTCTCAGAAATACTAGCAAAATCATCCCTACTTGCAACTTGTAACAAGAGAGGCCACTGCAAACTCTAGCACACTTTGGCTGCCCTCCGTTGTTTTGATCCCTCCCCCTCTGGTACACCTTGCTTCAAGAGATCCTTGAAGACTGAGCCTGAGACGAACAATGAAATGCATTGTTTGACGCTGTAAGTTCCAGGTTGCGTGTGGTTTTGCTTTCCTTATACTAGCAACTTGATAGTGACGCAAATTTACAATCGCCAAGTTGTTGTTGCTTATCTCTGTGTCATTGCCAAGCAACTGCAGTGACTCGGCTCCCCCCTGACTAAACGTTTTAGGCTGGATTTTCACTCTATGAGCCACGAAGTGCTAACTACAGAAACCGGTCATAGTGTGGTTGCCTGTATCAGGTGATTCACGGAGACACTAAATCTCTCTCGTAACCCGTGGTGGGCTGGAAAGCCACTAACATCCATTTTTCCGGGGGCGAAGAGCAGCATAGCTCAGATCTGCAGCATCTGCCAGTTCCTTTGGAGTATGCATCTCTCTGTCCTGGCCAATTTCAAAGATCTCCACACAAAGCCAGTGTCAGACATGGGAGGGGATATGAACTCCGTGGGTCCTGAGACCTTCTGCAAGCTGCTGAGGGTCCATCATGGAGACCTTAAAAACACGAGTGGAAGCCGGGCGGTGGTGGCACATGCCTTTAATCCCAGCACTTGGGAGGCAGAGGCAGGTGGATTTCTGAGTTCGAGGCCAGCCTGGTCTACAGAGTGAGTTCCAGGACAGCCAGGGCTATACAGAGAAACCCTGTCTCGAAAAACTAAAACAAAAAACAAAAAAACAAAAAATCAAAAAAACCACAAGTTGAAGTTAGAGACACTCAAACTTGTCACACATACCCCTGGCCCCCAGTGGTTAACCGTGACCAGGAAAATCTAGTCCCTTGGCCCATTATATCCCTTCTCCTCTCTAGAAAATTGAGCTCAATTGCTGAGTCTTTTGATCTTGAGCTTTTTAGTGCTGATCTCGGGATGTTTAAAGCCTCATGTCCACTTGTCATATTGCATATTTCATATTCACCTGTGAGAGGAACAGGAGAAAAAAAAATGAAAGAAAAAAAGCAACCTCCATATTTTCATACCCAAAGCAGTAGAGACTTATTTCCTACCGCCAAGACCCAAGTCAAAAGGTAGGCTAAGAAACTGTAATTATTTCTGAAAGCATAGTTTCAACAAACAATGTGGTAATCAGCGCCTTCTACCACAACGCCCTTCCACCCATGGACTTCTAGAATCAGCACAAATTGGTCCGAATAGTAAACACACAGCAAGTTGTCTGCCTCAGTGAAGAGGAAGATAGATGCTTGCTGGATAACTACGTGGAGACTCAACTCCCCTCCGCAGCTCCTTAGAAGGAGAGTGCCCATAATTACCTACAGCTACTTTAGTATGTAAACAACATAAAAGTCATTGATAGAAAAAGACAACACCGGGTGATTCCTCAACTTAGCAGAGAAAGATCTAGCTTGCTAGATTATTAGAAGAAAACACCTATTGCTGAAATTACCTAAAATGTTTGCTATTCATACTGTTACTGTCCCTCCAAACTCTCAAGGGAGATACCCTATCACTTAGACCAATTGATCAGCTGAAAAAAAAAAATGATAGTAATAAGTGGGGCCTGGAGAGAGGGCTCAGCAGTTAAAAGCATTTGCTTCTCTTGCAGAAGACCCAGGTTTGATTGCCAGAAGCCACACTGCAGCTCACAACCATCTGCTAAGTCATTCTCAGGGATTCAGCACCCTCCTCTGGCATCTGTGGGCACCAGGCATGCATTTGATGCATAGACGAAAAAAAAACATTTTTGAAAAGTGGCAATAAAGGAATGTTCCTGGCTCAGAATCGTATGCAATAAATACCATTACCTAACTCTCTGCTCACGCTCACTCAATACTTCCTGGGCAGTTTTCCTCTTCCGCAGCAAACAGGACTCGGTACAGCTGACATGAGTGATCTCTGCTGCTTTCTTGCTCCACTTGAGAAACCAGGAAGCAACTAGGCTCGTTTTTTTTTTTTTTTTTTTTTTTTTTTTTTTTTTTTTTTGATTGTTTGTTTTTTGTCGGGTGTTTTGTTCAGTGAAGATCTGCTGAGCTGATGTGAGAAGGAACGGTTTTAGGAGGCGCCAACTCACTAACTTCATTTCTTTAAAAACACACATTGTTCCCAACTTTCTTCCGTTTTCTAAGCCCCGCTGATATTACTGTTTCCCATAAATTTCAGTGGAAATATCCTTCTTGAAGCTAAGCTGGTGTCTGACTGGCTAGTCTGTACTCTAGTTTAGTGACGTATGAAGCAGGAGTGCTTATCAGATGAATGAATGAATGAATGAATGAATGAATGAATGAATGGTGCCAGCTTAAGATCACTGTCTGGGACTATAAACATGTGTCCATGACCACTCCAATGAAAGTGCTCTTAGAATACATCTCATGGCCAGCATGCAACTACCTGGAAGGAGAAAACTCTCCCTTCTGGAGAGTTGGGATTATGCTAATTATTTTCCCCTCCCTGTTAGCTTCAGAAATTAACCTTTCAGCATAAGAAGATAACTAACTCCAGCTAAAGTTGGTTGACTTTGGGCGTTTCGTCATAACTTGTAGTTAATTTACTTCAGCATGCAGGCTTTGAACACTTTGTCTTGTTACGCCACACTCGACGCCTGCTCTATCAGCTGAACACCAATATCTTGAACGGAAAACAAATTTGTACTGATGAAAACTACTGCTTTCTTGTGATCAGAGCCTAACCCTAAGTTTGTATCCTCAATAGCGAGCACTCTCTCCTGAATTTCTTCTTGGCTTTTTATCTTCTTTGACTTTGTTAGCACTCAAAGTGTGCTCAAGAAACCCTATGGTTGGCAGTTGAACCCATCGGCCAGCCTCCCACTGTGGCAATAATGGAGTTTAAATCAGGCAACCCAGGCTTGTCGGTATTCCTGAGGACAAGAGCGCTGACGGGGCGGGACAAACTGACAGATTAATTCGTGCTTTAATCCTCAACTTCCCCAATATTGATCTAATGCGGAGGTTTCTCTTACAGAGGTGCAGTTAATAAGCATCTCTTATTCAGACACCTGAGATACAACACCGCCATTAGGCAGAGTCTTTGCAACAGCTGAGTCACTCCTTCCATTTGGTGTCAATTAGGCTAATTAGCGGTTAGCAGATCCGGCTGTTCTTCAGTGAGTTGGAAATGGCTCTCTGATCATGCCAAGGTACCCACTCTAAGGTCTTCTCAAATAGCGACATGGATGTCTTCCCTGCCATGGCAGAAAACTGCTGAGAAAGATGGCATGTATTGGCCGTAACACATACGCAGCCGGTGTCACAAAGTACAGTCTTTTGATGGCCACCCACTAGTTCTATGGCCCCTTGTCAGCCACCCTTCTTGGAGTTCAATTTGTTGGGCCACTGATACAACGGGATCCTATTATCTTCTCATCTCACCAGCTAGGTGGTCGGAGTGTGCTTCCCCCGGGGGTGCATGTACCTGTTAAAACACTATTTCTTTTGGCTCCGGTTCTAAACCCAGGCAGAAGGGATTAGAGGCTGGTTTTTAATTGAGCTTGCCTTTTTCTTTTACGAATGCCAGTCGTTCTGCAGTACCTTTTGTGATATGAAAATGAACACAGGATTAAAGCATAGTTTTGATTCCTCACCAGCCATTCGAGTCTCTCAGGCACCTTCCTTAAGCCTCTGGGTGTTCTTATCAGGCAGCTCAAACCTTGGCAGGAGACAAACATCGAGTCTTTGCAAAGATGGCCTGGCTTCCAAAGCTAAAGAAAATCACTGGGAAAGAATGTATGGATGTCACTCAAAGAACCAGTTGACACTGTCCATTTAGTAATCAGGTGAAAATCTTCAAAGTTCTGACAGATGATCGCCTTCATGATATTAAAATGATGCTAATACATACCTAAAAAGCCTAGGTAAATTGTAGAAAACATTTATTACTTTACAGTTACTCTTGAAAAACCATTATTCAAAGTACAATATTATTTAGGCCTCATAATTCCAATTAAAAATTGCCATATGACTCGCTGATTTAAATGTTTAAGAAAAATGATCTTGTTCTATTGCATTATTTATATTATCAAGGTTTTTTCATCTTAAGAAATTGCATCTTCCTAAGGTATATATCAGTATACTTTTTCCAATTTTAATTAAAAAAAATTTCCAGGAGGCAATATGAAACATAGGACTTGATCAAATACTGAAAACTACATAAGAAAATGTCTAAGCCGTGAATTCTGTGTCAGATTTTATGTTTTAAAAGAATCCTCAAAACTCATGGATGACATGGTCTACTTTACAAGTTAATATAATATATATTTTCACTTGATAATTGATACATTTATTTATTTATAGTCTGTGCAATATATGTAAAATATATGTTGCATGCATTAAGCCATATACAAAAACTTCAAGCATACAATTGAATTTGCATTATTTATACATGTTTTTAAAAGAATTTTAAAAGCCTGGGTGTTCTCACAAAAATGAGACAGAATGTATAGCCTTAAATAATTGTGGCCAGCAACAACAACAACAACAAAAATCTAATTAATGAATGGACTCATTTTGACTAACATTAGCTCTGCAAGTTAAATAATACAATGTTTTGAGTCATTCTATGAATGTAATAACATTTTAAAATTGATACCCTGAACGACTTCATTTTCTACCTGGATGATCAGATTTGTTTTGCTTTTACAATTGACATTCTTGAAAATACGCATCTATGTGCAGTCTGTAAACTCAATTCTTACAGAGTCGATGGAAGTGAGACAGCTACAACCAGATAGAAATGTCTTTGTACATACAGCAGGTTACCGATGGGAAGCTCTACAAGTAACATTTATTCGCCTAATGGCTGACCACCAGTAAGACGCAATCGTACATATTTCCCCCTAAATATAACATGGTTCTTAGAAAGAGTTTTTCTTAAGCAGAATTACAAAAAAACCTATAGAGCTTTCGAGAGTACATGGAGCATATTTTTTTTAAAAAAAAATATATGTTCTACATAGAAAGTAAATTAACTTCTAAAATATGAGACATGGAGAAGAAAATGAAAACAACAGTTCCTGACAATTCAGCTGACTCCTCCAACATCAAAGCTCCCACATGTTCCCTAGGCTAGAGTCCCTCCACTAGCAAGGCATGCCCTTGCGATGCAGGGCCCAAGTATAAACAAATTCCTCTCCTTTTTATGTTTAAAAGCTGACACTTCCACCTAACTCTTTCTTGGCTTGTTAGGTCCCTTTCACACAAACACTGTCTCAGCTTGCCATCACAGATGCCCACATGCGATTCATAATCTCCATGATGCAGGCAGAGCACCCAAGGGAGATACTCAGATTATCTCTGGAGAGAAATTAGAGAAAACCTGAGAAACCAGTGAAATGACATCAGAGCCTAAGAGAACCAAGTAGGAATATAAAAATCTGCAAAGGATACAGGAAAGTTCAGTCCCGAAAGGGGGATGGATGCTAAGGATATGTCTACAGAGGAACTTAGATTGTGTGGGTTATTTTACAATTTTCACCATATTTACTTTTTAGCCATTCAGTTCTTTCATCTGTATGAAAAAGGATAATCTTACTTACCAATATGGTACCCACTAGTCACAAGTGGTTTACTGAACCAGCTTTAAAAGCAATATACACTGGATTTCAAATATTTAGTGCAAAAAACTATATAATATACCCTTAATAAATTCTTAATGTTGATTATAGATTGGAATAATATTTTCTACACGTGCTCTTAATATATTTTAGTAAGATAAACTTTGTGTTCTTGATGACCATGAAGAAATTAAATGTTTATAAGTCATTGATGGTTTTAACATTTATAATCTATTCCAAGACACAAACTAAAGATCTTTTAACAAATAAAAATGTTAGTCAATTTGTAAACATGCTTCATCTGTTTCTTTCTTGATATTTCCACCAGAAATTGTAAGATCATATTTCTTGAATTACACTTTTATTGGAAAGCTACTGTGGGAGGTATCTAATCACAATCACAATGGTAATTTGGTTTATTTTAACAGGAGTGCCAAAAAGACAGCAGAACACATGAAGGGACTTTGCCTGTTTTCAACAATAGGTGCTTAAAAAAAAAAAAAGCTGAGCCACAAGACAAACAGAAAAAGCAAATAATAATAATAATAATAATAATAATAATAATAATAATAATAACAAAAGACAAAAACCATACAAAACAAGTAAACAAATGAAAAATTCAAAAGCAAGGTAAATTTTTACTAGTTTAGAACACAAACCATGGGGAAGTATGCAGAAGCTAGTGAAATGAGTGGACATTTGGGTCCACAAAGGACTTGTGATGAATGATGTGGCTCAATATTATACCGAAGTCAGTCGCACGCCTTCTACAATGCAATATTTTGCATTCGTGTTGTCTATGCACATAGACAAGTCAGAAATTATTCTAAGCCAATGGTGGACTAGTAAACTGAAAGGCACAGAGTGGCACTGTACAAAGCAGTTATTAAAATCCTGGAGTTCCAACCGCTAGGTTTTTTTTGGTTTTTTCTTTTTTTTTTTCTTGTTTTTTTTTTCTTGTTTTTTTTTTAAGTAATACATTAATCCCATCTGCCATCAGCATGCTTCTTCTATTGATAAGTGTATTTGAGCACCCTCATCTAAACTAGATGACTGGAAACCTAAAATGTTTGTCAACCAGTTGTTCATAGTGCTGTGCAGTCATAGTAAACAGCGGGAAGTCGTCCAGTGACTTGACTGAAACCAACAATATTAAAGAACATGGGGAAAAAATGCCAAACTAATGGGAAGAAGCAAAATGATCCCAGCAGTCCCATACTTCCGATTAACCTCAAATGTCCCTCCCGCAAGCAGGTTCCAGGACATGCGTCACTTACTTAAGTTCTGTTCACATGGAATTTGATGAAACTCCCAGCAGACCACAAGATGGGTAAACCTGTTCTAACTGCTCCTACAATAGCATGGAGCAGAGCTTGAATTACCAATCCACCAGAGAATGCTAATGCAATTATGAGTGTTTACTTACACCATGTGTTTCTCGCTGAGCCTCCCCCGCTGCGTCAGGAGAAACCAAAGGGAGCTAATGTTTTATAGATGGTAAGACTCTGTTTGTTTTCAGTGGGGCTAAGTCTCCCAAAGTACTCAGACACAGTAATTAAAGTAAACTGCAGAGGCCCATAATAAAATATATGTGTTTGGAGACTGGGAGATGAACCCTACTGGCTTATTAAAAGTCAAAAGAAAAATATACATTATTTATGACTTCAAAGGGACACATTCTGCACTCCAGTTTATTTAAAGGATTAACTAAGCAGTGGTTATTGGTGACCATCTGAAGACTTCTTCTTCCACGGCTCATTACTTCTGTCATATATGTGAGAAGTCACCATTTGGGTTCAGATCAAATATTATTAATCAAATAAATTACAGAGGCTACACCAACATTATTAAATGGAATCTTTGTGAAAATAGCTGCTAATAAATCTGTATTACTTTGCAACAGTTGCCTGGTTGCAACAAATGTAATGTTGGCCTTCAAAATGTTTATACATATTATATAACAGATTCTTCCTAAATTTGGCCACTCCAGAAACAGGAAAAGGGAGAAACGATACAAAACAAATTGCCTCATGGCCACCTATTTCCAAAGGACAGTTCCTTTTCCTGGAAACCGGGATACTTCACAGAGAACAGTTTCCCTAGTTTCATGACAAAACGGAAAAGGATAATTGGGTGGGGGAAAGCTTTGTTACATCTAAAATGTTTCTTTCATCTATTAAATCAAGGCATATGATTCTATCAAGACCATTATTGTCATTTGCCTTTTAAAAAGCCTGAACTAAGGATAATTGAGAGACATGAACCCTGCTCACTTGTCTCCTTAGCACTTGGGCATCTGCAAAGTTATTTAAATCTATTGTTTCTGTCTGTGAAAGTATTCTGTTAATTAACTAAATATTGACATGCATCCAAAGACTTAGTAGAATTATTTTTTAATTAATAAACATTGTAGAGTATGATAGTGAAACTACACTTTTTAAATTTCTCTAGGTCATCTTGACATTTACCTGAATGCGTCCTTTGTCCTCTCAAATAAGGAACTGGACCCAAGGTATTTGCTCTGCACTTTCTAAGAAGCGGACATCTAGATGTTTCTTTGAAGTGGAAGATCACGACTGGAGATCTGACACAGCCTCCTGATTGCTTTGAGCTGTTTCTTCTCTCCTTCTTCTCCTCTTCTCCTCTCCGACTTCTGTACCTCTGTTTGGCATTTGTTCACATCGGACAGTTTCCCACAGTCATTTATCATCAGAAGCGAAAGTAAGGACACAAACCCCTGAAAGCCCAACACGGCGTTTTGCCGATTACAGGTTACATTTCTTTGCAAGTGGATAAAAATTACTGAGTCAAGCACTAATGATAGTCGACTTTTTCTTAATATATCATTTTAATGCTTCTATATTATACCCGCATTAAAGAAAAAAATTAAACTGAAACCAAAACAGTACTTATTCAGAATTCATTTCATTTTTGTGATTTGTGCAGACTTACCTCAATAAGATTGAGGTGGTGAATGTTCATATTACATTAACTTACAGGCTATAAAACTATATTTCACAGATTATTGGCTGAAGAAAGTATGTATTATTCCCTCTTGGTTGTAAGATGTTTGGCTAAGTATGCATTACAAAAAAAAAAAATCAAATGCGTGAGGCTGAGAGCTAGTCTTTGGTTTACTCTTTGTACCTTTCCTTCTGTGCTTGGTCCTAAGGTTTTCCAACACCTGGTCTCTCCACCATGCTAAATTTTCTAGCTACTTTTCCCTTCGTGGCTCTGGGATTGACTGTAAACTTGGGACCAGCGGAGTTTCTGCTACTTTGCTATTATTGATGATATAATCTTTGTAGTCTAGCCTGTAGTATTTAAAAAGTATCATAACAATTCTGCATCTGACATTAAACAAAGAAATGAAACAATCAAAAACACCTACATCTTTGGAAACCCATATTCCTTTGATCAGTAAAGAACTGATTGGAATGTACATGGCTGCAGGCAGATATGCCAGCTTACTTTCGGTTCCTTGAGCTGAAGAGTAACACCTAACCCAGCCCCATTAAATGCTTTCTACCATGTCCAGAGTACTTTTATTTTAATATCATATTTAAAGTATTGTACAAAAGCAATAAAAATTCTCTGTTTTCAAATTATATTTTGGTTAAAAAGAAGATATGATGCAGGCTGACCATAAGACATCAAGGAAAGGCAGTTTCCTTTAATTAAAAAAAAAGTACTCCCCAATTCTCTGAGATTTAAAATCAACTATGGGATGCTTATTCTAGCACTTAACATAATCTAACTTCCTTTCCTACTGGACTCTGAAAATAGTAAGAAGTTGGAGAAAATGACCAATTGTTCTTCAGTCTAGGGTGAGCTTGGAGACCAATTTAAATCATAACTCAAATCTAAAACTTCAGGCACTTGTCCAAATCATATTTATGTAGAAATAACATGGTCAGTTTTGCAAACACCTTATTTTTTTTTTAAATTCTTGATGTATTTCGAGGGGCTGAGACATGGTGACTAAATTGAAGGGGTGTTTCTTTCGTTTTCTTGTCCGGATTTGTATAATCACATTACCATAGGTCTCCTCCTGAAGGTAAGAATGTTCTTTAGAACAGAGGTCACATCTATCTTGCTTCTGTGTGCCATCCCCAGGGCCAATCACACTGCTTAGAAAGCACACACATCAAAGAAACATTACATGCTACATGGTTGTGATGGAGCTGTGTCAGTGTCAGCCCTGAGGGACCCTGGGGGAAAGCAGATTGGTTCTAATTGGAATTAATCGTAGAAACCAGCAAAAAGGAAACACCTTCTGAGTTGACCTTGAATAATAAGTTCAAATTCCAGTACATGGGGAGAAAAGTATGTGTTTGTGTGCTGTGGGGAAAGGGGAATAGGGCTGGGAAGGTTAGAGTATCACACAATTACTATAGCGGGAGTAAAGCCCAGAATAAAACAAATATATTCAATAATAGCAAGCAAAATGACTCCCAGGTGGAATTAGGGGCAAGATATTTCTTACTAAAGTGGAGGAAACAATGCTAAAAGATAACCCAGAATTTAGAAAGCCTTGAAATTTAGACTATATGTGAAAGATTTTTGAACAATGAATGACATAAAACTATAGAACAGTTACATCAACAAAATAACAAAACCAAGTAAGAAAGAATAGCAAAAAATATAAGAGTGCAAGAGGACGTGAGTTCAAATCCATCCCCAGGACTCATGTGAAAATTGGGCAAAGCTATGTGTGCCAGCAACCCCAGCTTTGGGAAGTGAAAACATCAGATCCAAGACTGGCCAGCCGGCCTCACCCTAACAGCAAACACTAGCTTCAGTGACTGTCAAACAAGAGTTGAAGACACTCAATATCCTCTCCTCGAGACTGCATGGCACACACACCCACACACACATGTGCACTTACAACACAGCACACACAAGGAGAAGGAGCAAAACTCAGAGTAGGAAATAAATAAAACTCAAAAAACACTAAGCAAATGAACTTTCTAATTTATGAAATTACTTAGTTTTGACAAGGTTGTTTTAAAGGCCACGTTGGCCAAACTATTTCAATAACTGGCCCAAGGTTGCAAAGCCAAGATTGAGAGTGGGTCACCTAGCTTCCTGCCCAGTTCTTCTCTCTGTGTAAAGTATGTTCCCTGCCTCTAGTTGGCTTTTTAAATTAAAGGGAATTAACAAGGCAGCAAACACAGAATTAGCTCTTTATTGCGATTTCACTAACCGAACAGTAACTTTATTTAATAGATCTTCCTCGCCACACAGACATCCCACTGAAGCACTGTAATAAATGTAATAAAAGGGGAGATTAGGGCAAACATCAGTGGGAAGACATTAATTAGAGAAGGACCTCAACAATTCTCAGTTGACTAATCCTCAAACCCTGTAATTCTCATAAGGAAACTGACAATCTTGCTTTACTCCTTATCAAAGAGACTTTTCAGCCAGGGAGAGTGGCAGGCTCAAGTAATCAGAATCTCATTAATTTTATTAAATATACCATAAAGTCCCATAACAAATAATTAAGCCCTGTTAAACAGATATCCAATAGTCCATCTTATCCCTTCTTATTTATAGACAGAAATAAAATGACAGTGCTTACAACAACAATACAGGGTACTTGTTACTGGTGATAATAATACCTTAGGTTTGTTCCAGAGATGTCAGAGCTTTTCAAAGCATGACTGTCATGCTCCAGCTGTGTTAGTGCTATTTTGAGGGCTTCTTTATTGGGTTCTTATACCTCTACTCCCTTCCAATCCTTATTGCACCCTAATCCCTTCCAGCACAGCACCCAAACACTAGGTAGGAGAGTAAGACAGTCAAGGGGGAAAGGAGATATAGACCTCTGTAGACTATTTCCTGATGATTAGTGCTGTAGAGTTCCTTAGGACAAGTCCAGTCTTTGTAGTGAGGCTATCTCTAAGTTCTTCCTTGCCTCTTTGCCCACATTGCTCACAATCACTTGATAAACTGCAACAACAGTAACCAGGAGCAGCCGGGGAGCAGCCTTCTTCTTCTTCTTCTTCTTCTTCTTCTTCTTCTTCTTCTTCTTCTTCTTCTTCTTCTTCTTCTTCTTCTTCTTCTTCTTCTTCTTCTTCTTCTCCTTCTTCCTCCTCCTCTTCCTCCTCTCTCTCTTCCTCTCCTCTTCCTCCTCCTCCTTCTTCTCTTCCTCTCCTCCTCTTCTACCTCCTCCTACTCCTTCTTTGTATTCTCATTATTATTATTATTATTATCATTATTATTATTATTATTATTATCATTTCAAGTGCCTCCACCCCTCTCAAGACTCTGGCATTTATTTTCTCTCCAGTGTTCCCAGAATTAAACTATGTGCATCTGGCAAAGACCATACCCCTCCTAGAGCACAAGACAATCATAGTTAATGGCTGTGGACAATCTAAAGCAGTCCCATATCCCACACCTGGGATTAAAACAAAAGCACAGTATGTAAGATGACTGGGTTTTTTAAGAAACCAAAATTCTCACTACTCAGCTGGCCTACTTATGTCCTACTCTATAAATAAGGATAAAGCTTTGATATGCTTTCTGTTACACTAGACTTGAGAAGGTTAGACCAAATTTGGCATGTTTGTTTATAGTGACCTGTCTTAAGATAAACAAAAATGGGGCTCAGCAAACCTACAGTGGGGACATAGGGTTCTCAAAGAAAGAAGCCGTTGTGCAGAAACTATTGAAGTAGGAACAGCATCAGTGCTGTGAACAGAAGTATCTAGGTGTGTTCGATACAAAGTTTGTTTTTCATCACCACAACTGAGAAGGGCTTTCAGATTTGCTTTCTGTTTTCTTTTCCCAATTCTGCCTACAGAGAAGAGTTCTCTGGCTGCGAGTACAAGCGTCTGTGCTGTTGTTTGCTTTTAGTTGGTTTTGTACTATAAATACATACAGAATTTATTATTTTAGATTGAATATTTTTATGACCATATAAAAACTGTCTGATGGTATAGACAGGATGTGGATGCCCAAACATGCCATCCCCTAATTCCTGAACTCTAAGCATATGTGATAACATGCCTGGTTAGAGGGGCAGATTTTTGAAAATTGTAATTAAAATCACTCTCTTTAACATAAGAAGAGTACCCTTCATAGCCTATAGTTAGAGAGGCCTATAGAAAGCATGAAGAATATGAGCTTCCTCTAGAAACAAAGACTATTCCCCTAAAATCCAATAGGGAAACAGGAAAGACAGTCCTGTAGCCATAAGTCCTGAATTTGTACAACAACCTAAAAGTTGAAGTACCCCTTTCCTGAGCTGCCAGTGAAGAACACACCCAATCTATGCCACGAGTTGTCCCTCAGAGACTCTCAGCAGTGGAGCCCTACCTAACATTTCAGGACTTCCCACTCACATGAAAATTGAGAGAGACGTGGGTGTTGTTTAAATGTGGTAATATGTTACGGCAACAATGAAAAACAAATGTGCCTGAATATTCTGGTAGGTTTTGTAAATTCACAGCATGTCACGTGTAAATCTATATTAAATGTTTTCTGGCTCAAATGATTTATGATACTTTTGGGAAGGTCAAATACAAATCTGAAAGGATGTGTGTTAATAAACATGTGTGTTAGTCATTCAAAAGTGGTAGCAAACTAAGAGATAAATAAATGTGCATATGGGCACCAGGGGCAGCCCACATAGATCATTTAGGGAAAGCTCAACGTTATATTTCCATATGTACAGAGCAATGTTTCTTAAATTCTGCAGACTCCAGAAGATCTTATTAAAATACCTCGGAAATTCTTTCAGTTAAATCTGTAATGGAGAGGGGAAAGTTGCATGAACAGATCTGAGGATGGTAGATCCATGCTGTGGATTCTAGAACCACACTTTTGGAACCACTGTGAGAAGGAAAAGGAAAATGGATGGAGATGCTCTAAGGCTTAGTATGAAACTAAAGGCTTGCTTAGGAAGCATGGTGATGCTTAAAATAGTGCTTTGAGAAGGCTAACGACCTATGGATGGTGGTGGTGGCAGCAAGCCTTTAATCCCAGCACTCAGAAGCAGCGGCAGGCAAATCTCTGAGGTCAAAGCCAGCCAGATTGGTCTACAGAGTGAGTTCCAAAAAAGCTAAGGCTACATAGAGAAACCCTGTTTCAAAAAGAAAGAAAGAAAGAAAGAAAGAAAGAAAGAAAGAAAGAAAGAAAGAAAGAAAGAAGGAAGGAAGGAAGGAAAGAAAGAAAGAAACAAACAAACAAACAAAGAAGAAAATAAATGATTAATGAGTAAAAATACTCAGGAAAGAATTAGAGGCTAGAAGAGATCTAAACCAGAAAGTAAAATAATCCAACAAAGAAAGTGTTGCAGTCAGGCAAATTTGAAGAACTTGCAGAATAGAAAAGAGAGATAAAGAGATGGCTCAGCGGTTATGAGCACTGGCTACTCTTCCAGAGACTCTAGTTCAATTCTCAGCACATACATGGTAACTCACAAAAGTCTGTAACTCCAGTCCCAGGCGATCAAACGCCCTCTTCTGGCCCCTGTGGACACTGCATGCATGTGGTACATAGATAAAGATGTAGATAGAGCATATGTGTATGCAAATAAATAAATAAAAATTTAAATAATAGAAAAGAGAAGTGCTAAAAGATTAACTAGAGGCTATAAATATGAAAGGTGGATTAATAATAAGTAGAGAAACATGGCATGCTACATCAAAGGTAAAGGACAAATTATTTTGCATTTAATTTTTCACTTCTGTTTATTTTTTTTTTCATTTTAGAAGTTACACATTTATTCATATTGACAAAATTATTAAGGCCAATTTGTCTTATAACACTCCTTCATTACCTTTTGATCTCTTTAATATCTGAGTAGTATTGCCATTTTTATTATTTATACTTTCAAATTATTTTATATGTGAGTGTTTGGCCTGCATGTATATCTGTGAACCATAGAGCTTTCAGAGACCAAAATGTGGAGTAAGATCCCCTAGCACTGGTGTTATATAAGGTTGGGAGCAGCCATCCTCCAAATAAAGGATCAGAACTCAACAAGAAAAGAGCGATTGATTGATTGATTGATTGATTGATGATTGACTGATTGATTGAGACAGGGTCTCACCATCACCAGGTAGTTCTGACTGCCTTGAACTTAATAGAGACTCAGCTACTTCTGCTTCACGAGGGCTGGCATTACCACCCCCCCTGGCTCTAATGCTTTTTGCTGGTTGTGCTGGGGATTGAACTCAGGGACCTGTGCATGTTAAGTACTATGCCATTGAGCTACATCACAAGCCCTTCATTGTTGATAGTCATAGTTCATATTCTTGGTTGCCCACTCTTCTAACAAGGTCTCAATTGTATGGACCTTTCCAGAGAACCAAATTGTCACCACTTGAAACTTTAGCTCCACAGAACCAACTTCCTCTTCTAGCCTCCACAGGTGCCTTCGGTCATGTGTGTATATGACAGACAGACATACACACATATGTAATTTAAAATAGATCATTAAAATACTTCATATTTTAATACAAGTAGTCTTCAATTAATTAAAATTCCTAAATCTCTCCTTTTATCATTGCTAATAACACTTTTAGTCTAATACATTTCTTTCTATAATTCTCTTACCTTTTCTAAGACTGTTCTCTATTCCTTTGAAATTCTTCTTAATATCTATGTCAGCTCATGTCTGCTCATGGTAAGGTTTTCAGCTCTTTATTTGCTTAAAATGTCTTTACAGTGTTCTTAATTTCAAGAGGATATTTTCTCAGTGTGTAGACTCCAGGCAGCCACTTACTATTTTTTCCCTCTCGTAGGTCTTTAGCCTATTCTCAGCTACCCATTGTAAGTCATAAAGTTACTTTTTTACAGTTACAAATTCCCACCCCGACCCCAGATCTTCAATGTTTTTCTTTGCATTTTGAATTAGATTTTTGTTTTGGACTTTCATTATTGTTGTTGTTTTGTTTTGTTTTGGCTTTTCTTGGTTATTGTTTGAGCTGTGTCATGATGTGAGTCGTTTTTTAATAGGTAGTTGTGTTTTGTTTTGTTTTTTTTAATATATCTGTTCGTGAGGTTTGTTGAGATGTTTTAATCTATGAGTTGATGTCTTCGGTCAGTTTTGAATGTACACAGCCATCAGCCATCATGCCAGTAAACATGCTTCTTCCGATCTCTTCCTCTTCTTTCTGTCATTCAAATTATACATAAAATAATTACATAGAAGTCTAAATTTATGCCACATCTTGTAGACCACTTTCTACATTTTCCCACATGTTCCTATGTGTTTTTATTTGAATAGTTGGCCCTGTCTTCAGATGACCCATCTGACAGTACATTTACACATAGCAGTCTTAGTTTTAGACATTGCATTCTATTCTACTATAAGAAAACAGACTGGCTAGAAAAGGAGCCAATGAAAAGGCATGCATAAATGTAGAATACAGAAAATACAATGAAGACTGTGATTCTCCAGGCTCAGTGATGTTAGAAGCTACTGCTATTCCTGATGTGTTCAATTATGTGAGTCTATATATCTATTTTTTTTAAGTTTGAATTCAGCTTCTGGTTGCTTGAAACTTGATCCTGACTAATATAATCCCCAACTGAAATTTACTCTATGCCCAGTTTTTGTGTGTTGGCCTTGTGTTTCTTTGCTCAGTTGCCTTTTTGTCTCCCAGCAGATTTGATAAAGCCATGTTCTCATGGGCCTCAGCAGCCCTAGAGGAATATGAAGATCTCAGAGACCTCTGGAGAGGGAAAGGAGAAAGATTTCTGAAAGGAAATAAAGTAGCCATGAGGTTGGTCCAGAAAGGAGTCTTCAGGGTTAAGGAGGGAAAACTGGGCTTTGGAGGAACATAGGAACATAGGGGGCATTTTCAGCAACAGACAAGATTTTCCAGTGGTAGGCCTGTCAGACTTCGTTACACAGAAACAGGAACCCACGACTCAAAAATTAGTATAACAACGTCATTTTAAATATAAAATTAAACTCTAGAGGGGAAATATTAATTTGCCATACACCTTTCCCACTAATATTTGCCCCTTAACATGAGTTAACCTGTTCAGAGCTGTAGAATCACGTGTTACTTTACCAAAATGGGTGGTTTTTTTTTTTTTTTTGAATTGTGCATGTTTTGGGGAAAGACAACCATATAAAGTGGAAAAAGCATTAGTGTGAGGATAAGGAGTTTATAGAGGTTCACTAAAAAATCTTTATAACTCAGCTAATGTCTGCTTACCCAGAAGAACTCTGAAATAATCGAATGAAAGGAGAAAGGCAAATCACTCTCAAAAACATAAGACACTGCAGTGACAAGGGCTAAGCATACTAATGCTCTTACTGCACACATCCATTACATGCAATCTGAAATGTAATGTCAAAAAGCTGATCAGAGATGCAAATGAGCTCAGATGTTAAAACCTTTTCCAGATTACTGTTAAGAACACATAACCATCAGGAGGATCTATGGGGTCACATCATGTCACTGTAGAGTGACAAAGAGCTTACTACAGATTCCACCAAAAGCTTTATCAAACTCCCCACTCATTGTTATAATAACTCTCGAAGACTAGAAAGATATCCTCAGTTTAAATAACTTGACTTTTTAAAAAGCTTATGTTTGAAAATCTACGACTTGTCCCTATCTCCTCTTCCACTAACATTCAATGCACGAGTGTTTTCTAAAACTATTTACAAGGCAAGAGAGCATGCTTATACTGAAGTACCTGTAAGTGATGCTTCTCGATTTGTGAAAGTTCCTAATTTTGTGAACCTAGCTATTATATAATGGTTATAATAAAGGAAAACGATATGGGGACAAATATCAAGAGCACAGTTAAAAGGAACCTCGTCAGCCACTGATAGATAATTGGCTAGGTTCACAGTAGCAGGCATGAGTTTCCTCCTCTTATGTTAGCCTAAACAGCTGTTGGTTGCCCCAGTGATAGAAGGGCCACTATTGCACCCTCGGGGATACCCTGCTAGGCTGGCCATGGCTATGGTTTGCAGGCTTTACAGCTGCATAAGAGTTTTCAATTGCTTGTCTCCCCATGGCAGCGTTCATGACACTCTCAGATCCTGAGAGCTGATGCTCAGGAAGGTGGCTTGCAGGCCAGCTCCTCCTCGTCCTCTGTACAAGGTGCACGGTGTTTCCTCCACCAACAGGGAGGCAGCAAAGAGCAACATCAATACCTTGTATTGTTTGGGGGGTCTTCTGAATTTCTCCATTATCAAGGACAGAAAGGGAGGAGTCCCATGCCTGACACTGGGATTTTATTGAATACTCTACGACCTCTGGAGGGGAGCATCGTCATCTCAAGTAATGTAACTTCATTGTATACACATACTTATGTGTGTATTTCTAAATAAACAAAATAATATTTCCCTGTGACCTTTTCAAAAATTCTTAGTGTTTTTATTCCACCCCCTCCCCAGTTTTCAACTTTCCCCATCATAGTATTTACATTCTATTACCCCTCCAATCTCTCCTATGGCCCCTTCTCCTTTCCTGGATTCTGCAGTTACTCCAGGTTCTATACTAACATCTACAGATTCAAAGCTAGAATCCACAAACTAAGTGGTAAGTCCTAAACACACACACACACTCAATGGACTTGACAGGTTGTATACACACATGCAGGAATGTATGTGTGTGCATGCTCATGCATATGTGTGCTCATGCATGTGTGTGCCCATGCATGTTCATTCTATTTATATCATTTCAATGCATTGCTATCCTCCTTTAACTCCTCCCATATCCCTCTCTTAGGGATATATGAGGAGCTGAAGGTAGAGAAAGTTAGTTAAAAATGATATAAATATAGTACTCATGGATGAAATTCTAAAAAAAAAAAAAAAAAATAGTTTAAAAAGAAAGACAGGGGGCTGGTGAGATGGCTCAGCGGGTAAGAGCAACGTCTGCTCTTCCAAAGGTCATGAGTTCAAATCCCAGCAACCACATGGTGGCTCACAACCACCCATAATGAAATCTGACGCCCTCTTCTGGTGCGTCTGAAGACAGCTACAGTGTACTCATTTATAATAATAAATAAATCTTAAAAAAAAAAAAAAGAAAGAAAAAAAAAAAAGAAAGACAGGTTCAAGCAGCTTTGCTCTCCTTTGGCTTCCAGGAGCTCTTATCCCATCTTCCTTCTCAGTATCCCCAGTGCCTTTCCATCCCTGGGCCGCCAGCACTCTCTTCCTCTCCTAGTCTGCTTGAGCCATTCGCCAGTGCATTCAGTTTCCTGCCCTTAATGAAACCACCATTTGCCAATGCATTCAGTTTCCTGCCCTTAGTGAAGACACCATGTGAGAGACTTCCTGATCCATTCCTTTCAGCTGCCTGCGTATGTCAACCTCACACTCAGAGCTGCCTCCTGAATGCATGTGGGTGGGACTGCACAAATCATTGTTGTAGTGTGAGTGCATGTGGGTGGGACTGCACAAATCATTGTTGTAGTGTGACTCAAATAGGCAAAGTGATAGAAAACTAAATAGTTCGGGGACATTCACAAGTGTCTTTTTATGGGTAAATGCCCTGAACCAAAACATCTATTAAGCTTATTTCTTCTTTGTTACAAGAATCCAATAAAAATATAGGCACAGGCACGGTCACTGAAAAACAGCCAGAGCCTAGCATGCAATTCACTCAGTTGTCTAAAACCTTCATGTATATTTTTAGGTTTTTGGGTTTTTTTTTTTGGTTGGTTGGTTTTGGATTTTTGGTTTAGTTTGGTTTTTGGTTTGGGTTTTTGTTGTTATTGTGTTTTGTTTGGTTGGTTTTTTTATTTTGTTTTATAAAATATCAATTTATATAGCCCTGGCTAGCTTGGCAGTTTCTACATAGTTGAGGATGGCCATGTCCCTTATAACACAAAATGTATAGGAACTCAAACTCATGGATTGGCACTGCCCACATTTAGGTTGGGTATTCCCACAACTACATAATCAAAACAATCCTTCCCAGACACATCCACAGGCCAAACTGACCTAGGCAGTGCATTAAGACACTCTTTCTAGATGATTCAAAATTGTGTCAAGTTGATGATTAAAGCTAATCTTTACATTTGGATAGTGTGTAAATAAACTCCTAGGTGTATCTAGATAATGTGGGGTATTATTCTGTGTTTAAATAAATAAATATAAGCAAACCAACAGGCTATTGAAAGACAAAGAACAATCTCAAATTCATATTCATAAGAAGAAAAATCCTACCTACGGCGTAAGTCCAGTTACATAATAACATTCTGAAAAAGCAAAACTACGGAAACAGGATCTAACCCATGGTGGCGTTATATAAATAAACATATTTGCAGCAGAGTGAGCAAAAAGAAGGGAAAAGCCTCTTTTGGTTAACATGAGGAAATTACTATGAGCTGTTTTGTTTGCCTTTGCTATGGTTTTAGAGACAATGTCCCTCTACTCAGCTTTGGCTGACCTGGAATTCTTTATGTAGTTCAGGCTTGCCTTGAACTCAGAGACATCTTTTTGCCTCTGGAATTAAAGGAGGCCACAC
The DNA here is from genome assembly GCF_008632895.1 of Mastomys coucha. NCBI lineage: Eukaryota > Metazoa > Chordata > Mammalia > Rodentia > Muridae > Mastomys > Mastomys coucha. Next base: position 75,651,382 of record NW_022196898.1, on the reverse strand, counting down.
AACTATCAGGCCATACAACTTTTAGAATGAGATTTATTGAGAGAAACTGCGTGTGTTGGTTTGTTTTCGTTTGGGGATTTTGTTGTTGTTTTATTTTCTGAATCACTTCCTATATGTATACATATATACATAGTTCTTATTTGTAAAGGACTATTTATCTAAAATTGCACGATGAACCTGGTTGTAGCTTTCTGCAAGCATCTGGTTGTTCAGGACGCACATCTGAATTCAACTGAAGCCTATAATGGATACAGTGTCACAGCCCTCTTGGTTAGTAAAATCCACACTGAGGCATCCATGAAGGCCCTTGTGCTCAGATTCCTGTAGTTACTCTGACCGTTCAGCTCGAACTCCTCCATGCTTCCTGTAATATCAACATGTTTCCTCACTGCTCGTAATTTTCCCTGCAAATATATCCAAGGGCACAACAACCTCAGTAGATCCAAACATTTAATTGCTTCATTTAAAAATCTATGCCGAAAACATCTTGACTTTGTTGCTCTCGCTAGGGAGAAAAAAATAAAAGCTTTTAAAATGATGTAAGCAACTGTGTCTTCTCACAAGAATGGTATGGCTAATAAATCCTGCAGAAACATACCAACAATATTGAGCCAAACATAAAAGGCTGTAAGCACAGCGTACACTGGGTCCTGGGTTCCCAGGCTAAACACATGGCACTCTGTGGCAGTTCCCTAAGCTGTCAATCAAACACATCACTCCAAGCTTCCTTCCTGTGATGATGCCCTGCGTAGTAAATTCCAACAGAAATCTGTGCAGTTCAATCATTTGGACTTTACACATTTTAAACATTTCATAAAAGTCTAAAGCAGAAATATTTCACTCAGGTGAGATGGCATAAAAATAAAATGTCCTTTCTCTGGTTTTATTTCTCCCTATGTCCCCTCTCCCTTCCTAGATAGAAGAGCCTGTTTCTGGAGTAATTCATATAACTCTGTGACAAATCCACTTCAGCCTTGGTAATGCCTTTCGTTTTGACTTCAAAACATTCACTGGCTCTCGCGGATTTGTGCTATTTAACACCGAGATAAAGGTAAGCTGCCTTTTTTAATAACGATGGATTACTTTTTCTCGTTACATGCTCTTATTCAATTGGATTTTTTCAATTTAAGCACATCAATTCTGGAAGAAAAATGTAACGTCAGTCTGCGAATAATTGCAGTTATTAGAAGAGTAAACACAAGGAAACACAAGCAACATAAACTGAAATTATCTGATTAAATTACTGCCAAAGTCTAATATCTCCGTAGGAAAGGAATGCTGCTGTGTGCTCTACACTCAACTCTGCTTTCCCTTCCAGGAAAGTATGGTTGTGTGTTCTATTTTATAAAGAAATGCATGTTGATCATATGAGCACATCTAAGTAGAAATCTGTTGGGGCCATATTTGATTAATGAGATCCCATGGCATTTTGTGGGCAGAACTTCTTCAAGTGGTTTCTAGACCCACTGATGGACTAGTATTTTCATAATGCCTTGTTTTATTATTCTTACAATACTAAACCCTGTGTATTATATTACATATATAGATGTAGAGGACAAAAATAATGGTTTCTGGATACAGAAAATAATAATGTACCTTCAAGAAGAAGGGAATGTTGGTTTCTCTGCCTTGAATTACTACACATGTGCACCCACATCAGACTGTCATAGCTAAACAGCAAGGATGCATCGTTAGAAATTTGTGAAAGTCTTTGTTTGCTTCTTAGGTCTTTCATTTGGTCTTTACAATACTGAGGATTGAACTAGAAGCTGGCACACACCAAACAAGGATTGTACTACATCCACAATCCCTAAAATTTTTAATGTAAGTTGTAGCTGGGAAGATTAGTCAGTGGTAAGGGGCTTGCTGTGCAAGCCAAGAGGACCTAAGTTCAAATCCACAGCACGTACAATAAAAGCACAACAGCATGTTCAGTGATGAAGGGTGGACACAGAAGAATTCCTGAAGCCCAGTGGCCACCTAACAGCTCATCAGGGAACTCCAAGCTCAGTGAGGGCTGGGTCTCAAATCATAAGTTAGAGTACAATAGACAAGGATACCTGGTGTCAAACTCTGGCCACCAGCACACATCTGTATCTACACACACACACACACACACACACACACACACACACACACACACACACGTGCGCGCAAAGCCCCAAAGTTTTAAATATCCTGGTACAAATGTTCAGATAATATTGCCTAGCACACTAAATTCATTCATTTGATGTATAGAGCTGATGTAAATGTAAATAAGTTATTTTACTGAGTCCTATTACCTCTTAATGACAAATTTTAAATATTCATTTAAAAATAATTGTATTATTTGCTTTATTAGAACTATGATAGTTTCATGGTCAGTGTGGTAGAAATAGCAATTATGTTATCTGTTCTTTGAATTCGTAGGTATTTTGCAAGGTAATTAAATGACCATTTTTCCAGATGGGTCCTTAAAGGCTCAGAGATGAAAGTATCGTGCCCCAAAGTGCTCACAAAACTAATTTTTTAAAAGCAGTATCTGACCCTTGGCAAATCTAAGTCTAGTTTTAAATTCTTATACCAATGTTAACCTCACATTTCTGGTTCCAAATGTTGAAGCTTGAACTAAATCGTTATTCATTGGAACCCAGCATAGTATCTGGAGTCTAGCAGGTGCTTAGCAAATGCACACTGAGTAAATCAAATTTTAGATTCATTCATTCACAAAGTGAGTGAAATTTTAGACTTAAAAATTGCACGTGTAAGGACATATTCCTAGTTGAAACATTGATGGTAAGCACTCGCATCTTAATGTTCTAGAAGACATGCTTCTGAGAAGTTAGCTACTGTGAGGGCTTCCAGTGTCATCACGCACACTCAGATAAACTGAGCCACTGACTTACTGGAACGTTCACTTTTGCCCTGGCTGAATTAAGACCTGTATTTCACCTGCACTCCTTTTCCAGGGGGGCCAAAGCTCGATTCTGATAGTTGGTATTTATATCTTGCTTTCTAAAGGAAATCGCTCCTGAGGACAGAGCCTGATATTCTGTGTCTTCAAACATGCTACCCTGCTTCCATGAAACTGCAGGACTGGCAAGATGGAAAAGTATGAGCTCAGAGGAACAAAAGCCAAGAGGGGGGGGATAAGAGAGAGAGAGAGAGAGAGAGAGAGAGAGAGAGAGAGAGAGAGAGACTTTATTTTACTGCCTAGTAACAGCTATTTAGAATGGCACAATCCTGTTCTGTAGGACCACTTTGTTAAAAATAAGAATATTGTATTTTTCTCCTTTAAGACGTTTCATAACAGAGAACCACAAGAAAGGCACAGGCGCCACTGTTCCGTTTCCTGCCCCTGCAATGTTGTGCAGCTGAGACGTTTTCATTACAGCAGAACCTGAAGCTGTATAAGATGTTTGCTTGAGGATTATTTTTAGTCCCTTTAAGCTGAACTTCTGTAATGAAATCTATTTAGAGACATTCCACAGTACCCTATGGTTACTAGCTTATGCAAATGAAGTATGACCCTGGGAATAAACCTCTTGCCCCCTCATCATCCTCTCCGGCTTCAAAGGTCTCTAGGCAATCACTTTTTTAAGTGAAAAGATTGTTAAGCTGAACTAAAATAGAAAGAGAGGAGGGGTATAACTTGATATCCAATATTCATATGACCCCAACCATTTACTATCTACTATTTTTCTATAAATATTTAGGTACTAATTTATAAATCCATCTGGGGTAACTGTGTTAGTATGTATGATTGCTTTCCAGCCTCTACTTCTAGTTTGAATCCTAATAACTACAGACCAGTGTCAATCAATAGCCATTTACTCTCACTTCATTTCTTACTTCTTCTCTAACATAAGCTGTGCTAGATCAGGACTGAATTGGTCCCGTAACAATAAATTTTCTCTACTGATTATACTCTCACTGTGAATATATTCCTGCTAGGTACCAGAATAATCAAAGTGACCACGGAATTTGTACTCCATGAGGACATCACTCATTAAGAGTCCAAGTTGTTACTTGAATATATAGCTTAAGAAATATAATAGCATTTACAAGCAATCAAGAAAATTAGAATCGAACTATAAGCAAATAATGAAATAGAATTGATTGCATCTTCAGAAGGATTAGTGAGAGGAAAGAGCTGTATACTATTTCTTGAAGTATAATCATCACAATAAGTCCTGTGATGTTAGGCATTGCCTTCCAACTAAATGATAAGATGATAAACACCCACCCATGTTGTCTGAATGCTTGTTTGGCAGGAAGGACAAGTTGTGTAAATGTGAATCCATTTCAGTTTGGCCAGATAACTAAAATCACCTCCAGGGGAACTCAGGTTTCTCCAGGTCCAAAGTGTCATCTCAAGATGCAATTAAAATTAGGAAATAATCCAGTATGACTCCAGGATTTGTAAGCTAAAAGGTCTGTTATGCAACTTTCCAAAGGATGGTAGACCACAGAGACTGACTCTTTAACCTAACCAAATAGCAAGGTACAGTCCAAGTGGATGAAGACAAAGGCATTCCCTTGCAAATACCTGTTGAAAAGCTCTCTAGCTAGGTCTGCTGAGGATACAATTTTTGTTAAAATATAAAGCTACATTAAAATATGACCATTTAAACGGACATGTTTGTGTTCTGCTCTTTGGAAATGGTTTGTGTCATGGGGCTTTGTGTTAGGTAGTTAATGTTAGGTAGTCAGTATTTTGCATACATGGTTGCATAAGCTTTGAAGTATGAAAGACTGCAAATCCCTCATTTCAGAGGAATAAGGCCTCTAGACCACAGCCATCTGTCTGAAAAAAATTTATACTGACTCAAGAATTGGGGAAAATGTCCCAAATGCCCAGCTAGCAACCACTGAACAATAGTCTGGGAGCTAATAAATGACTTGGCCAAAACACGAGCCAAAGGAATTTGCTAGAATTTGGCAGGTTAGGGCAAGTAAGAATACAAATGAAGGTTATCGTATTTATGAATACTACTGAATGGAGGAGAAGATACTCGTGAAAGTAGAAAAATGGCACAGAGAATAAACAATTCTATGTAAAAATGCAACATAGAGAACACATTACAGCCGAAATACACTGAAGATCTACAATGACTAACAGAAAAAAATGAAGCACACAAACCCTGTGAAAATTGAGGACCCAGTACAAGGCAGTACATAGTTAGAGAGAATTTCCCCACCCATGAAATAATACAGGTATAGATTGTGTTATGTCAATAGAAACCAAAGAGGAGCTCTTTTAGAAGCATTTCTCCGAGATGGTACTTACCTGTCAGGTTTGTAATCCTCAAAAGTTAAGAATATTTGAGTATAACCTGGACAGTGGATGCTACCCCTCAGGCTAAGAAAAGAACAGTAGGCAATCTAGACAGAAAGAGCTGTACACTTCAAGTTTGAACCTCAACAATCAGATAGCAACTGTTCGATTATTCGTTCCTTGTCCTATCAAATACCATTTGGCATTAGTTCTTTGGGATGTGCTATATTTGTGCATGGCTTATGACATTGCAACAACACAAACCACTTTCCTGCCCTTCAGCAGGAATACTATTGATTATGGGAGGCCAATGCTCACAGCAAACACATGAAGAAGACAATGGCAAACATGAGAAAGGAAGAGCCTGCATAATACAGTGATGCAGAAGGGCTGGTAAGGGGCTGAAACTTAGATGTCAGCTCATACATGACCTTTTTAGAAATGTTCTTTAGAAAACCTGAGACCTAGAGATACACAAAAAGTAGGTGGGAGATAGGGTCTTTCAGACAGAAGGATAAAGACTGAAGGATGAGGGGAGTGTGGGCTGGTCACTTGAGGATCTAAAGGAGTCTGGAGATGGCCATTAATGATAACACATAGAAACAGCAGAGCAAGGGGAAGACATTTAAACTTTACTTCATTTGCAAGGGGTAATATTAAAGATCTTTACACTTGCTACTAGCATATCAGAGGCAGATTAGCTAAGAATCTAGTGGATCTTAAACTTCAGGGCCACTTAGGGGCTTTCCAAACTACAAGAAGAGCATCCAGCACTACTTAGTGGCCATAGGTTTCTGTAATGCTATATAGGTTGTACAATACTGCATATTACCTCTCTCCATCACAAATATGTGCCCTACAAGAAGAGACAATTGCATTTGTCCACTGCAAGAATCCCCAAAGGCTGGAGTACCTGGCAGATGACTGACAGGTGCTAATCAAGTAATTTTTCAGAATGAATGGTCTATAGAACTCATTCCATCTTTCTCTGACAACAGTATCAGCCTTCACATTGAATCTCCTCTCCCTGATACTACCTATCTAATACACCTTACATCTGATACAGACCATAGTCAAGTTCTATCCTAATAGTACTCTCTCAGCCTAATGCCTTCCAACTCACTGCAAAATACATTCCTAGCAGTTTAGAAGAACACAATCAATAAGATCATGTAGATAATTGACCTAATAACTCAGGCAAGCCAATATGATTGCCCATACTTGCAAATAATTACAGCACTTGGGAGGAAAACCAGAAAGATTATTACAAGTTTGAAGCCAGTCTGGGCTACAGAGTAGAGCTTTGTATTAAAAGAAAAAAATAATAAAAACAGCCAAGACATATCATTTTTTCCAAGATTGCTACTGTATACTAAATGAGTCCCCTCTATAGTTCTTACAAATACAACATTAGTCCCATCAGATAACATGGGCTACATGCTCAACTAAGTAGATAAGTATAGAACGTCTTCTACTTTCTAGACTTGACTTTGCATAACAGCTCTTCCTCACTCCCCAGACACCAGTGTTGGGCCTTTAGAATAAATGCTGGTCAGTCAGACCTTGAACAAAATAGAGAACAAAACAAGAGATAGAAATGTTCTTTGCGGAGGACAGAAAAGCCAAATTCTAGTCCTCTGGTGTGGTCATGATCTCAGGCCTGATAAGTAGAATCACAAGCCTTGGAGCCTGGAGAAGCAGATAAGCCTGGACTTTCATTGGTGAGGGACCCATAATACACCCTTCACTCATTCTTGAGAGAAGATGAGGTATTCCAGATTATTGGAAATTAATCGCTTATACCTTTCTTTCTGTTTACAGAGTATCTTTTTTCACAAATGTTTCCTTTAAGCTGTTTGTGTTCCACTTACAGAATTTGCTTGTGCTTTCACTAAAGAAAATTGTCATGGACCTCTACTTCCTTGACCTGGATAAAATTCACCTGCCATATCCCAAGCATGGCTCTTTTTTAGACCAACAGCTCCATTGCCCCCATGCCTGTCATCTGACAGCCTCCTCCTTGGAGCATGTGTCTCCTCCATACCTAAGCTTCACATCAAGACCAGACTTGTCTATGACCTATGAAGTAATGTGACCTGTTGAGAAGAGACAGCACATGACTGGGTGTCCTCAACATGCTGCCTGGTCATCTGACATCATGGATACCTCCCCAAGGTCCTCTCAACTTTCAACTAGTTCTTCCCATTGAGACATGCTGAAACAAAATGCACGATCTCAATAATTACTATGTTCAATAACCTAGAATTAAAAGTATTATCACAACTCTATGGTACAATGGGAAAGAAATTCACTCCCCTTTAAAAAAAAAAAAATAAGTGAAGCGACACGTATTTAAAAGGTAATATACCAAAAAAAAATCCTTTAAAACTATCTTTTTTGTGTTTAACTTGGTTGGAAAAAAATGTCTATCATAACTCCTGGTTCACAAAGTTCTGCTTCATGCTTTTTCTAAAGAAGTGAAAGCAAAACTAAGCTCATTTTAAATATGAGCATTAAACATTCCTTTTAGATCTTAATTTTTGCTTATTTTTTTTTTCAGCCATCCCGGCTGAAAACACAGCACCTCCCACGAAAATCATTTTCACAACAAACAGCTTCTTATAATTATCCAACGCTTCTTTATAAGCTGGAACCCTTTTAGTAAGTTTACATAAAAAGTCTGTAAGGTCCTTAAAACATCTGTGATGAAACTCACACAGTGCAGGAATGTCCAAGGAGAAGCCCTGACAGTAGCTTCTCACAGGCTGCCAAAGTCCATGACTCTTTCTTGAGATTAGGGAAGGCCATTCATTTTTGTTTTCCTGAACTTAATGTCGACTTAACCAAATCCCCTAACAGTAGCTAATGGCTCTTAATTATATGATGAGATAAAGGAGAAGAAAGTTGTATTCACTGAAAGGTAGAATTATTACTAAAATTGTCTAATTTTACATGACACTAAAATTAAAGATGACACAGCAAAGAAAGCCAAATGCCCCCACGCTGTGGTTGAGCAAAACCCAAGCTTTTACTTTGCTTTGCCAAGACTGACTTCTGAGAATATGTCTCAGTTGCATAAAATGTCAAGGAAGCAGTTAGATTTCTGAAGTAGATCTCAACAGTTCTTTTTTAATGTATGGACAGATTTCACATCGTTTCTTGAACCCAGTAACATTTCAATGGTTAAGATGTCTCCTTCAACATTGAACAACAACACAGCCTACTCTGAGGTATTCTCATTGTTCTCCAATACTGCCTTGACTACGAGTCATAAGCAGACATCTGACTTTAAGAGGACTAAGAGATTTAGAAGACAAGTTAAAAGGAATGCCTAGTGTTGCTATATTATTTCCTTTGTGGGCCAAATTCTATTTCCCAATATGTTGTGCAAATAAATGCACTAGTTGTAGTGGATGTTACAATCCTTCTCTGTCTCTGGATAAAAAGACTTGGGAATCTCTCCTAGGTTTTCTCATAGAGTGCTCCTGCTACATTGATGCTGCAGTTCCCATAATAGACATGAAGAGGTTAAGGCTTGGAGAGGTTAAACTTTTCAGTCAAGACATACTGGTGGTGAAGACCAAAATTCAAAATTCAAATCCCCTATCTGTTTATGAGGGACTCAAGTTCGAATCTATCCAATGCTGGAGCTTGGCCTTCACCACTGCCCTGTGCTGCTTTCCTTCAATATGATTCTCCATAGGACTCTTCCTCTTAGCAGAGGTGGCCATGCATTTCATACAACTTTTATGTTGCTAAATCTTTAATGATTCATTCTTGTTTCTCAAAATTGTCTCTTCAAGATGTACTCTACATAATCAGCCTCCCTTTAATTCAATACTTGTAAAGCTGAATTTGTATTCTTTTTTCCTACTCTATGGATCAATCTCAAGTGTACCATTCTATGCTACTGTTAGGGGTATTCAACACTACCCCTAACCAAATGCAATGCTAGAAAAGAGGGAGAAACTCGTAGTTCCTCCTTCTTCTCAAACCCAGAAGCCATTATCTTTATTGTCATTTCTACAATAGGTCTTACTGATCCACCTTGCTTACTGCTAAATTCTCACTCCCTTTTTCTTATTGTATAATTTCATGCCTAGGCTATTTGCAACGTTCTCAGAAGAGAGTTGTACCTCCAACCCGCAATAAGGATGAGTTTTCAAATGGGCTCATCTCGTGCTTGGTGCTAGTGTGATTTAAAACCCTGAAAGAGTTGCTTCAAACCTTCAGAGTGGAGAGCAACATCTTCTCAAGATTTTTACATGGTGTTACTTCCCCTGATTACCTCCCCACCTTAACAGCTCACCGCCTGCCACAGTTAGCAATTTGCCTCACCGGAAGAGCTCTAGCTGCCAACAATTGCACAGCAATCCTCAGCCTTTGTGCTTTGGCATTAATTGGCTTCATATCTCTGAGGAAATTCTCTTTTCTTTTTTCTTTTTTCTTTTGTTTTTGTTCGTTTGTTTGTTTTTGTTTTTTGTTTTGTTTTTTGTTTTTTGTTTTTCGAGACAGGTTTCTCTGTGTAGCTCCGGCTGTCCTGGAACTCACTTTGTAGACCAGGCTGGCCTCAAACTCAGAAATCCGCCTGCCTCTGCCTTCCAAGTGTTGGGATTAAAGGCATGCGCCACCACTACCCGGTGGAAATTCTTTTTTCTATTCCTCTCTCCTTTCTCTTCAGGTCTCTACCAGAAAGCAGCTTCAATCTCACTTTCTTTGTTTCTTCATTGAAATTTTGCTTGCCACAGACCCAGGCTCAGATTCTTTAAAGATGTACAATCATTATGCATCAGGGTAATGGCTACAGGTTCCCTCCAAATTCTTTGCATAACTAATCTCCTGAGTGTTGTCTGCTTGAGTGAGACATGGTAGGAAGGAAAGCTCTGCTTTCTTCTCTTGAGCCATCTACATGTCCTTCTCACCTTTGCCTTCGATATCTTCCTGGCTGAAAAGTCACAGCTGGTGTCTCTTCCTCATCTCACTCAGTTTACTTTGGAGGTTTTTCCTTAGCATCCTATAGCATTCAGTGGATAAGGTATGGTCATGGTTTTTCTCATTCATATTTTAATTGCAACATCAGAAGCACGCCTGCTACAAAGCTCATATGATGCAGGTTGATAGTGCTCATACCAATAGGACATTTGTTGAATGAGACAAAAATGAAAGATGCAATGGAAGTGCTGAAGAAAGGTGATGTAATTAGAGTAATTAAGAACTTTCATATGTATGTAAAATCTCTGAAAACTACACACATCCTATATAACGCTGCAAGCTTCCAAGTATAGTTGTTGAAAGAGGCTCACTATAACACCAGGCTGGCCTGGGACTTGCTATGATCCTGACTCAGACACATGTACCATCATGACTAGCTTCAGGTTTTTGGTTTTGGTTTTGTTTGGTTGGTTGGTTTCTTGGTTGGGATTTTTGTTGTTTGTTTGTTTGAGCATTTTTCTTTTGTTTTCAGCTATATATCATAGGAACCATGATTTAGTCAAATTAAAGAGGCAGGATTCAAGACTAGGAAGAAATCCTAGAAGGTAATCTATAGTCCACAGATTTCTCTATACATTATTTAGCATTATCAGAATATAATAGTCCTCAGATACACAGTTTGAACCAGCAGACTGGGAGAAGATCTTTACCATTCCTACATCTGATATACAGATAATATTCAACATATACAAAGAATTCAAGAAGTTAGACTCCAGAGAATCAAATAACCCTATTTAAAAACTGGGGTACAAAGCTAAACAAAGAATTCTCAATTTGGAATCTCAAATAGCAGAGAAGCACCTAAAAAATATTCAACATCCCAACATATAACAAGGACACATGCTCCACTATGTTCATAGCAGCCTTATTTATAACAACCAGAAGCTGGAAAGAACCCAGATGTCCTTCAACAGAGGAATGGATACAGAAAATGTGATAGTGGATACAACCCAAAAGCTCGGATACCCAAGATATAATTCACAGACCACATGAAGCTCAAGAAGAAGGAAAACCAAGTACGGATGCTTTGGTCCCTCTTAGAAGGAGTAGCAAGATACTCACGGGAGGAAATATGGAGACAAAGTATGGAGCAGAGACTGAAGGAAAGGCCATCCAGAGACTGCCCCACCTGGGGATCCATCCCATATACGGACACCAAATCCAGACACTATTGCTGATGCCAAGAAATGCTTGCTGACAGGAGTCTGATATAGCTGTCTCCTAAGAGGCTCTGCCAGAGCCTGACCAATACAGATGCGGATGCTTACAGTCAACCATTGGACTGAGCATGGGGTCCCTCATAGAGGAGTTAAAGAAGGGACTGAAGGACCTGAAGGGGTTTGCAACCCCCTAGGAAGAACAATATAAACCAACCAGAACCACTCTCCAGAGCTCCCAGGGATAAACCAATAAAATAGTACACATGGAGGGACCCATGGCTCCAGCCACATATGTAGTAGAGGATGGCCTTGTCTGGCATCATTGGGAGGAGAAAGCCTTGGTCCTGTGAAGGCTCTATGCCCCAGTGTAAGGGAATGCCAGGGTGGTGAGGTAGGAGTGGGTGGGTGGATGGGGGAGCAAGCTCATAGAAGCAGGAGTAGGGGGAATGGGATAGGAAGTTTCAGGGGTGAAAGGGGATAACATTTGAAATGTAAGCAAAGAAAATACTCAATAAAAGAAACAAAAATGAAAAACACTTTCCTCTCTGGCTATTCCCTGGGAGATGAGGGATGCAAATACCAGGGTAGGAAGAGCCAGCCCCTTGTGCTTCCTTGTGCTACTCTCCCTGAGCCTCTGGAGAATCTAATGCATTTTGAGTAGCACCAAGCAAAACAATCAACCAAGTCTAAACTCATAACCAATGCAAAAGGAATTGAGGCTTTATGAAGATCGTGTTGTTTTCCCAAGAGCAAATGGCCGATAGCGAGGCCCACTTGTCTTGGCCTGTTTTCTGAACACTTGTTCATGCTGTCTTTGACAGGAAATCAGTTTAGCTCTGGAAGCCCTAGAAAAGTAGTCCCACTCCTAGATAAAGCTGTTCAAACAAAAAATCATCTGTGCTTGTGATGCCAAAGAAGTGTAGGATGAGTTTTAAGGAATAAGAATTTGCATATACGACTTTGAAATGTGATGGTCTGTACATGTGTAACCTGTCTGATTATGCTGGACATTAATGTTGACAATGGTCTCTGGAGAACAAAAGAGGAAGAAATTAGATGATGATATCACCTATGAAGTCCCTAAACCAGAATATACCATTGGTGTGCCTAGACTGTGAATTCTTGGGTAAAGCTTCTCTTGAGTTCCATTTTTGTTATGAAATTTAAATTAGGGATATGTAGAGTGTAAGAATTGGAGAACTGCATAAAGGAAACTTAACCTGCAGAATTTTATCTATATTTGTGTATGAAAACATAATTTATTTTCTGGAGTGGAAGTGGAGGAGTTAAATGTTACCATCATATATGAGACAATATAAAACAAATACATGAAGAACGTGAAGCGCTGGGCTTGTCACGCCATGTTTATCATCACAGCGCTGGGCTTGTCACGTGATGTTTATCATCACATGGAGAGGAGTAATGTGGTCTCCCCTGATCACTTTGTATTCTAAAGTGAATTGTCAGGAGTTTTATGATTCTGTATTTGCTTCATTCTCAGGGTATATACATCACCTATCGTCTTTGATGTTGTTTTCCTGGATCAGCTTTTAACTAGTGGAAAGTTTGAAAAAAATACCTAATTTTGTAGGGCATTTGACATAGGATGATTGTGATCCTTTCTGGCAGCAACCGAAGGCAAAGAGCTGTCATCATGCTAAGGTGGGCTTTAGCATCATGCCTAAAACTCAACACCTCAGGCAACAGGAACTGACTATCTCTGAGTCGTGAAGAAATGGGATCATGAGTAAGGCTGGCGGCCATGTTGCTGGTGAAGGAGAAGGGACATCTACTTAGATATCTCCTCCAGTTTCTTGGCTTATGACAACATGGCTCCAATTTTCACACAGCATTCTATGGAACATTTGCCACCAATTTTCTAGAGGCCCATCCTACATCACATAAGAGCATCTTAGCCAGTTTCATCCCCAGATGCCTTATTTCCAAGACAAATTGTATGTTGAAATTCTAGGGGCTGGAGCTTTGGCAGAGTGGGAGAAGTAACCCAAGCCCTTTTCGAAGTGTCCAGGAGATCATGAGTGGATCCCAGACACAGGACAGTTGGAGTTTTGATTTTGCCACAGTTGGACTAGCTAGCCTGACCCCTTGCCTAGGCAGTACTCATGAGCTAGCCCAGGTAGTTGTAGGTATAGAAGAGCTAGCCCTGATGGCGTGAGTTTGGGAAAGACGTCAGGTTGACCAACTCAGCTATCACCCAGGCCAAGATCCAAGACTTTGAGTTAGACCACCCCAGTTTCTACCCCATCTGTGAACTGCTGGAACATGTGAAGGAGCAGGTTCTCCAAACCAAAGCTGCAAGGTCTCCATGACACAGGGCAACAATAGGGACCTCCAAGAAGAGTCCCAGTGAGGATCCAGTATTGATAAAGCAGTAGAAGACAGAGGCCTCGAACTATGCCAGTGACTCATTGCAATGAACATTTGCAAGTAAAGCTGTTCAGGAAAACAGGTTTGTTTGCTTTGGGGGAAGTTGCAAGGGTGGAAGGCAGATGTGGAGGGACAGAGAGATGAGAGGGGTTGGAGTACGTGATAGGAAATTCACAAAGAAGTAATAAAAATATTCTTAAAAAAAGAAATTGGCTATTTTAAAGGGACCAAATTTTTAATGACTTTGAATTTGCAAAGACTGTGAGACTTTTAAGGTTATGTATGTTTATATCTTGAGGATGAACAAGAAAAGAAGGGTTGTAACTTAATAGTGATGTGTTTATGTGTCAAATTGACAATGGGTCAGTGTACTGGCTCATTTTTCATCAACTTGATACAAGCTAGAGTCATCAGAGAGGAAGGGGCCTTAGTTCAGGAAATTTCTCCAGAAATCCAGCAGTAAGGTATTTTCTCAACTAGTGATCAATGCTGAGCCTAGCCCATTGTGGGTGGTGCCATCCCTGTGCTGGTGGTCCTGGGTTCTAGAAGAAAGCAAGCTGAGCAATCCAGGGAAAGCAAGCCAGTAAGCAGCACCATCCATGGCCTCTGCATCAGCTCCTGCCTCCAAGTTCCTTCCCTGTGTGAGTTCCTGTCCTGACTTCCTTCAAAAATGACTTCCTTCAAATAAACCTTTTTCTCCCCAACTTAATTTTTTGGTTAGTGTTCCATCTCAGCACTAGAAGCGCACTAACTACCCAGTTTCATAGAAAGTCTATTATAAACTTTTCCAAGATGTTCTTTCACTACCTGCCATAGGAAAACCCAGTTGACTAGAGATGCATTTTTCCTTGTTTTGTGAGTAAATATATGCCAGCGGCATGCTTGTGTGGTACGTGTGCACATCTGTATGCAGATGCACTCCCAGAGGACTGGAAAGAACATTGAACATTCTCCTCTACCCACTTCCTTTGAATCAGAGTCTCTCACTGCAGCAAGAGCTAGTCTGGCAGCCGGTCAACCCCACTAATTCTCCTGTCTCTTCTCCTCCTCCCCAGAGCTGCCATTAAAATCATGCATGGCTGCACATGGCTTTTATATGGGTGAAGGAAACTTGAACTCCAGTGTCTCACCTGCACTGCTGTTACTCACTGAACCATCAGCCCAGTGGAATTATTAGCATATGGTTTTGTGAAAAGCATCTATCTGCACAGCATGCTGGCACCTAGCTTCATTTGCAGTATGATGACTGTATTGTTCACTATCTCAGTTGATCACCTGCCTTACCCTTACAAAAGTCAAATCCTGATTTCCAACTCTTGCTAAATTTCTGTGTTAAAAATAGCTTTTATACATACAAGTAACATTACAGACTGAGCAGATCATATTTGGGATATATATA
>NW_022196898.1:75634254-75636176 GCF_008632895.1 Mastomys coucha | reverse complement strand
ATATATATATACATATATATATAATATATAATCAATATATATATTATATATATATATAATCAATGAAAAAGACAATGAATTTGAGAGTAAGTAAGGATAGGTATGTGGAAAGGTTCAAGGGGTGGAGAGAGAATGAATAAATAATGTAATTATATCATAACCTCAAAAAGTAAAAAGAAAAAATATTTCTGCCATGAAAAGAGAGAACACGAAATGTAGAGTTAGAGGAACTGTGTGTGGTCAACTTTGTTCAATAATATAGAGATAACATTCTGAATATGGCTTTGAAGCACAGTTTTTTAGCTTCTTTCTCTACAATTCTGGAAATGGACTTGTACAGAGCAATCAACAACCCTGGGGAGAAAACGTAAATGGTATCAACAATCAGGATACTTTTCTTCAGCTCACTATTCCTGGCAATGTGAAGAATACCATATAAATCTATGAAATTGTGTTCAAATAGACTCTTGACTACTATCCTCTAAGTAAGGTCTTGAAAATTATATACTGGCATCATCTGGTTAAGACAAAAACTTGTCAAAAAAAAAAAAAAGCGACACCTTACCTTAAATTCCTGGCCTGATTATGGCAAGAAGAAAAACTCAGAATTTTATTCACTTTATTTATTTTGAGAAGAAGAAAATAATTTGCCTTTAGGACGGCTAAGAACCATGTCTGATCTATCAGATTGGGCGAGAGGATCTGTGATGACATCACACATCCCGGAGTAACTGAATAGCACATACCTAGTGCTCAGTCGCCCTGGTTTTAAAAGATTTGGAAAGTGACATTTTCTATCTGTTGCAACACAGTTGTGTGTTTGTAAATTCTGATCGGATCAACAATAATTAGTCCAGAGCAATTGGCCCCACGTTTGATGACCAAGTTTTCGAATGAATGAGATGTTGCCACTTTTAATGTCTACGATCCTATGAGCATTGCCACAAGCCATTACAAAGCAGGTCACTAGAATGAAATGAATGGGCGAGTGCTTCCCACTTGGATCATCCAAAGAGTTAAAAGGCCTCAACATATTATACATGTATTCTTACCTAGGACCCAAAGAATGGCATCTCATTTTTCATCATCAAAGCATTTATGAGAACTTCTATCTTCTTTTGCTTTTGTGACCTCTAGCCAGAAAGGCCAAAGTAAAAAAAGGCCAAGATAGATGTCAAATCAAGCAATTACTAAACAGGGGCCTGGGCTGTGACCCTCAGATTAGAAATGGTGACCCATCCCAGCGACAGGGGAAAACCTTCCTGCAAGCGGTTGCCCGATCCTTGAAATGCAATTGAGATTTGCAACCTGGACTGAAAAAAATTGGTATTTTTCATTTGCCTTTTAATCTTCTCTAGTCTTCGTATTGAGGCTATCTTCCCATTTTCTCTTTGGCTGCAGGTTGTCAACATTTGAAGGGAGAATTAGTGCATGGAAAGTGCGCCTACCATGAAAAATGAGCACGAGCCAGCACAGCAGAAAACACTGCAGAACCATTTTCTTCATTACTTCCCTAAAACAGTGTGTGACAATTGGGTACGTTGTGTGAGAGTGGGGAGTCTCAGTTAACAGCTGGGGGAGGGGAGGGGCCGTACTTTTGCCTTAATTTGCCACATATAGGAATAAATTTTGAAGAATTATTTCTGAAGACAACTAAAGTAAATGCATTGCATGTCTTATCCTTGGGCATGTTCTTAGGGGATTCTACAATCTCTTTTTTTTTTCCCTACTTTGGTGCAAAACAATTGCTATTCTTTTCTCTATGTGCTCTGTCCAAAACACTGAATTTTTAGTCATGTCTAATACCAACACGGACATTCACTCCTGAACACTTGAACCTCATTAAGCCTCTCACCTTTCAAAATTCCTATATTAGTACATTTATTATTAAACTGGAAAGGAGAAAAGGAGGGAGGGAGGGA
>NW_022196898.1:75621242-75634079 GCF_008632895.1 Mastomys coucha | reverse complement strand
GGAGAGAGGGAGGGGAGGGGGAGGAAAGGGGAGAGAGGAAGGGAATCTCTACATTTTTAAGTTCTTTTTTCCCCCATTCAAATATATAAATTTTGAATGGAAACAGAACCCAAGCAAAGAATTGTGAGTCACGTAAACACTTTGGTAGCAAAGTCTTGCGAAGTTGTTTATAGCTGTTTCTTTCCCTGCTTGTCATAGTACATAAGTGACTCTTGCCCACTAAGTAAAATTCTCAGCCACCTTCCCTAGTGAATATTAAATGCAACTGAATGAATGGATTTTAATGTTGAATATAATTATTTCCAATAAATTAATTTAACCAATGAATTGTATCCGATTTTGAAAGTTGTTGATAGAAAAATCAGTGAAGGAAAACACCCCATCGCCAGCAGCAAGCATAACATCTCCCTGTCACAAGAACTCAGGGCCTAGAAATCTAGTCAGGAGGAAGTAGTCAGAGAAGGAGAATTTAAGAAAGAAAGTGTTTTCAGTGTATCAGTTGGTTGTGGTGGAATTTCATTTCAACACTTGGGAGATAAGAAGCAGATGGAGCTCTGTGAGTTCAGGTCAGACTAATATGCAGAGTGAGTTCCAGGCTAGTCAAGGCTCCATAGTGAGACCCTGTCTCAAAAAAGAAAACAAGAAAGAAAGAAAAAGAAAAACAAAACAAAACAAAAAACAGCCTTGTATTAAAAACTTTAAATATTGACTACGAAATTTCAAATTCCACTCAGATACAAGTCTACATTGAAAAGTAAAAAGAAAGAAAGAAAAGAAAACTCAGAGGTTTACTTAGCACCTCACTTTGGAGAGGGGAGGGGAGGGACGTTTCCTTTGCAAAATTAGAACCAAAAAGCTTTACTACCTGAGTCAACCAGGGTCTCGAGTCACATTGTTTTCTGCTGCTCTGTTCATGGCTGACACCTCATGTCTGAGCTCTACAGGCCAGAAATCCCACCAGAGAGTTGGTTCACCTACTGCTGTTGTTATTGATCCTTCTAGCTGCTGATAGATTCATATTAGCTCTTAGGCTTTAAGGGTGAATTCTGTCCCATCCCATCTCCCCCCACAACCCTGTTGGTCCCCCACCCTTGTCCATCCCGTGTCCCACCCACTACCTCCCACCCCACCCTCTCCCAACCACAGCTCCTCCTCAGAGCCATTAACTTCGAAATATGACTTCTTCCCATAGCATCAATGCAGAGGATGCTAGTGGTGTGAACTCCTGGAAGTGGTTTACTTGAGGGAAGAAAACCACCTCAGCCTTTATTACATACAGCCTTATTTACAATATTTCCAGAGCTGAGACTAAACAGGGGCTCAGCTAACAGCCAGCTTGAATCACTAAAGTCTTACTTCTCCATTGTGTCTGCGGTTTACAGACCTGTGCATGAATAACACTGAAGATGTGTCCTGTGATGGCTTGATGTATTTTTTGTTTTCTCAAGGGTGTGTCTTGATTCATACAAAATGTTTACTGAAAAATAATTGTCTTGAGGTGAGAACCTGGCATTTAATTATGAGTAGGTTCCCCCTAAGTTTTGCCCTGCTGGCTTCAATCTGTGAGTCACAGAAATGGGGAAACTCCCTGTGGCCATCACTGCTTCTTCCTGCTTTCAGTAATGCCTATTATTTTGGGTGAGGTCACATGGGGTCATCTCCCAAGGAGCCATATTAATTTAGCTTTGCCTTTGCCCCTTCCTTTAATTTTCATATTTTCTTTTTCTTCTTCTTCCTCCTCCTCTTCTCCTTCCTTTTCTCCTTCTCCTTATTTTGTGATCATAGTTCATCTGGAACTTACTATTTACATGATGGCCTCAAACTCACAGGAATCCTCCTGCATCAGCCTCCTAAATGCTGAGAATTGAAGGTGTGAATCACCACACCCAACTAGATTATCCCTTTAGGCAAGGGTCTGTGGATTTTGGTAAACTATAAATAGTATTAAACAGCTGAAGAATGAGAGAATGTATGCTTTAAAATTAGCAAAACATACAAATGTTATAAATTACTGGCCACTCCTAATGTTGACATTTAAGCTCTCTTAATAACTCACGAAGACATAGTGACTTTCTCTGGAATTATTGCTATGACCTGAGAAGCCAAAAGTTTATTTCATATTTTTTGCTAGATCATTATACCATTATTCTCTCTGGATATGTGCTCTTCACAAAGTAGACCCCCCAAAAATGTGTTACATATGCAAATAAACTTACAAGATTTAATTTATATATAATCAATAAGTTCGATAGTGTCGAAACAAGTATATCTGTTAGATAACAGCTAAAACAACTATACTTTGTACTGTTATTTTTCCAAAAATCTACTTATGCATGTGCATAAATAAATGGGTAACTATTACCAGAGAATCTGAGTGATTTATAGATATACAGAAACTATGTAGCAAAATATGCAATGGAAATCTATCTTGAAAATGTTCTGAACTGAAAACATGGGGAACTATACTATTCCAACAAATAGTAAGAAAGCTGAGAATCAGGGAAATCATGTCTGTGGTCTTAGGTCAATCATTTGAGGATTATGGTTGAGGTTATGACATATACCCTTGGATTCCTACACATCACTCCATATTCACGCTCTGAACTTGCAATTCAGACCCACAATTGTTTGATACATATTTCCTCATTAGGAATTCAGAATACAGTTTAATTAAGGCTTCAGAGAAGAAATTAAGCCAAGAAAGGAAAAATAATGCCTAGAGGTAAATGCATACCAACAACATTTATTAAGTACTAACACTACCAGACACCGCGGTGCCGCTGATTTGCACTATTTCCTTTGTTTCCCACAATACAGGATGCATTAGGAACTTCCCATTAAGAAACTGGGGTTTACTGTACCACTCAATTTGTCCTAGGTCACAGAGCTAGGAAAAGACAAGCAGAAGCTGGCTTCCAGCCTTGGCTGTGTGACTCCCACATGGAGCCCTTAACCTTCATTTTCTACTGTTTTTATATCAAAGGCACATGGCACCCCAAGGCATACATTAAAAACAACCTGACTAGAGACATGTATATGTAGAAAGTGGAGGGAAATTAAACTGAATGAAGAAATTTGGACCAAAGTATAGAAGCTTCTAGAAACCTCCAAAAAAAGTTAGATCATTGTATGAAAAACTGGGAGATTTTTGTAGATTTTTAACTGGAAGAAAGGTAATAAAAGGAAGAATTCAAGGGATGTTGGCTTATGATGGGAACCAGATGATGAACAGTTAGGAAACTAGCATAATGGTTCAGGTATGAAATGGGAAAGACCTAACTGGGTGTGGTCAACATGATAGTGATTCAGAAAAAAAGGGCGACAGAAAACAAGTAGCAGGAAGAAGCAATATAATTTCATGACTAATTAATTAGATGCAAGGGATCAAGCAAAAGATGAGTCAAAGATGACCGGGTGGTTTCAAGCCCGAGTAACTGAGAGCCTGATGCCACAGAGTTAAAGTCAAAAGAGAGGTGGGTGGGAAGAAGTATAAGTTTATTTGTTCATGTAGTGAGATGGGACTTGAACCTGAGGACCCATTTTCAGCTATCGGGAGAGAATATGCAGGCTACTTCTAAACAAGGAGTTGTATATTAATGAATGATGTAGGTGTAGGTCGTCCAATGAAGAACATGGAAAAATAGGATATAGAGCTGAAAATGTAGGCTAGAGAGTGTCCATAACTAAAAATACATGAGATAATATGAAGGTATCCAAGACATAAAGACCACCAAAAATTTTCCTCCCAACATGGCAAACAGAATTTTTTGGGAGAGGCATTAGCAAAGCTCAACA
The DNA here is from genome assembly GCF_008632895.1 of Mastomys coucha. Lineage (NCBI taxonomy): Eukaryota > Metazoa > Chordata > Mammalia > Rodentia > Muridae > Mastomys > Mastomys coucha. The sequence goes on along the minus strand of NW_022196898.1, from coordinate 75,630,284 downwards.
CCACTGGAAGATAAGCTCCCGGGGAAAGAAATTTCCACCTAAAACAGGGATTAGTGTATCTAGGAATTGAACCTATGATTGTTGAGCAAATAAATCCACTCTACTGCGTGTCCCTACACCAAGCAAGTTATCTGCAAAAAGCTGCTCTTTGCAATAACGGAATCAGTAATTCTATTGCCATTCCTAAGAACATCTCATCTTAAGCACTGTTGCAATATTCCAAACAAGTTAATAAATAATCAAAGAAAGATATATTCTTGTGACATCAAAAAATACAGAGAAAATATTTTAACTGCCTTTGAATGGAAGGAATGACAATTTTTAAAGTGTTTAGCTAGTATGCAAAGTAATGACCCAGTGATGTTTTCATGTGTGTGTCATTCTATGTGGTTCTTATTATTCCCCACACACTGCGCCTTCTGGCCTCCCTTCCACCCTTTTGCCAGTTCTCCACGATGCTCCTTTCTTCTGCCTTCGTGTCACATAAAACTTGAATCAGGGAAAGTAATAGCTGTTTATTCACCAAAGCAGACATGAATTGGATATTTGTACATTGCTGGGTTTTTTTTAACGTACATGGAGGGTGTGAATTAGAGAAACCCTGTAGTCTGGATGAGCATTCCCATTCAGCCCTCAGAGAGCCATGTTGGGAAGCACTATGGACATTCAGGATCAGCGGGGGCGGGTGTATCCTTCATGGGAAGTGGGGACCCCAGTCTCCCTCCTCCTTCACTTTTGTTCTTTGGCAAACACAGTTAACTCTTTTCCTTCCCATGCACTCCCACCTAGCTGTCAGGAGCAGACCACTCCTTCTTTTTATACATTAATTGTCTCAAATATATCATTATGGTCTGGAAAGCTCAGTACTTGGAAGCCCATTATTGGAAACATGAAAACTTAGATTGTGATATTTAGTCACCAGGAATATATCACACAACTTCAAGAATTGCTGTAGGTGATAACAGTAAGAAATTAGCTAATTAATGACCATGACAAGGTCTTATGGCCTGAGCATGTCTATAGGAACAATGGTAGCAGGTGCTCAATACAACAACTACAAAAATGTGCTGATTTTAAACACCTAACTCAAAGTTTTACTTTGGAGTCATTAATAATTAAATTCATTTAAACCAATTTGAAAGACATTCAGACATGCCTCAGATTTCAACTGAGTTTAAAATTTCATTTAATAAGTATCTCGCCTTAAAAAATGATTAAGAAGTGAAAGGGAAAGGAAGGAAGGAAGGAAGGAAGGAAGGAAGGAAGGAAGGAAGGAAGGAAGGAAGAAAGGAAGGAAGGAAGGAAGGAAGGAGAGGGAAGGAAGGAAGGAAGGAAGGAAGGAAGGAAGGAAGGAAGGAAGGAAGGAAGGAAGGAAGGAAGGAAGGGAGGGAGGGAGGGAGGGAAGAAGGAGAGGGAAGGAGAGGGAAGGAGGGAGGGACAGAGGGAGGGAGAAACGAAGGAATAGTTTGTAAAATAAAAGGTTGTTATCTATCAAGAATCACCTATTCAGTTTCTGTTCGTCATCAACTTAGAAATACAGAGTTAGGTTCTGTAGAGATCCTGAGCAGTTAGGGGCACCTGCTTTTCCTTCAGAAGACCCACACTTAGTTCCCAGAACCCACATCAAACAGCTCACCAGCATCTGTAACTCCATCTCCAGGGGAGGTGACACCTCTGAACTCCTCAGACATCAGAACTCTCTGCACACATACCCACATGCAGAGACACACCTAAACATAGTTAAAAATGAAACTTATAAAATAAAAATATAGAGTTGACAATAATATCTTTAAGTTCTGCTTGAAGGGTGAGCAGCTGTTGTACCAAATATAAATCATATGAAACGAGGGTGCCACCAGCACAGGTAGGCAACTCACACTCCAGGAAGTGACACACTTGAAGCACTTGTACAGTTTGGAATGAATCTGGCAAACAATGTGATCCCTTTACACATAAGATACAGTTTTTAAGCTGACCTATACACTTTAAAGGAATTTAAAAGAAGATGGTTACCTTCACTTGCACAATACATAGTACTACGTGGATTAGAGGTAAATTGCAATCTATCTAAATTCAGTAGGTGAGCAAATGTCTATAAATGTCCTAGCTTAGTAGATAGAACCAAGCAACCCATTCTTGATGGGATTCCATGGCTCCAGGAGAGAAGCAAGGCCTCCATCCACGCAAGAAAATTCTCTTAATTGTGTGCCACTTGTCTGAAATCTTTACAATAATTTTTATCCCCTGGATTGACAACTTTGATTAATATGATTTGATCATAATAATTTTCCTTGGCCCTGGAGACAAATCTTGACTTCTTAATTTTACCACGTTGAGTTTTGCCCATGAACTAAATCTTTTGTATATGACATAGCCAGGTCTAACAGATATTTCAAGATGAAAAATGCTTCCAAATAAAAGGAGGAGGAGGAGGAGGAAGAGGAACAGGAGGAGGAGGAGCAGGAAGGGGAGGAGGAGCAGGAGGAGCAGGAGGAGCAGGAGGATGAGGAAGTATCAATTGCAAATCTAAAATAGTTTCTTGCAGTTTATAAATATAGCATCAAGATTAGTTAAGACCAAAATATATGTTTATTTACCTACAAACAGAAAGAGTATGATTGCAGTTTTCCATAGTTTGTGCTGCACAGGTCACTAAAGCTAAATTTTAAACAAAAAGAAAACATAAAAATCCTCTTTGAACTGCGTGTAAAAGTCCATAGGAAGCTAGATTACTCAACCAATACCTGTCTCCCTCAGGCAGGAGTCCATTTTCATCCTTCTGCTGTGGCTAATAACTTTGAAGGAAGAATAGCCAAAGGTCACACCAGGGATTCTTAAACATGAAAAAAAATAATAAAGGACAATTAAAAGCAGTAAATTCATCATCACCCACATCTTAATATATACAATACTACTGGATCTGTGTATACAGTTGGCATTCCCAAGTGAGACCCTGAGATTTCAAGGTGCCACTGAGAGCTTCAAGGGACATTTTTATTCAAGCTAAAACTCTCAGTTATGGGGCCTGAAATTGTTTAAATCACAGAGAATCCTAGGGTCTTTGCTACCTCAAAATGATCCCCCAAATGTAAATGTTGCCAAACGTAGATCTTCTGATAAGTTCTCTTGACCTCATCTTTGCCTGTTGGCACCTTAAAAAGCCCAACTTTAAATGTTAAAAATATTTCCAAAGGATTGTTATTTATGGTTTAATTTAATTCTTTTAAAATGAAAAATGGTTTTCTTCTCATTTCAACAGTAAACCACACAGGGATGAATGCCCTTTCTATAAGGACAAGCATGTTAATTTTCATGGTGACTAATACTGCCTTGATGTAAGAGAGTCAAGCACAAAAACAGAAGTCTTCATTTCCCACCAATATTCAGATGCCACTGAGAGTTTCAAGGGACCTTTTTATTCAAGCTAAAACTCTCAGTACGGGGTCTGAAATTGAATCCCAGAGAATCCTAGGATCCGGTAGCCACACAATGAAAGTTGTGTTGGCTTGATAGAGTCACTCTCTTTTGAGTAATGTTTACCTGTGTTGTTAGGTTCTGTGTTATTACAGAGTCTGTCTTCAAGCCCGTAAGTGTAGCTAGCAAACTCCTAACATCCTTTCAGTCCAGCGTTGCTGAACTTCAACTGTTACAGTTTCTTTGACATTTATTTACCTTCCGAGTGTATGTTCACTAGGAAGTTAAATCCCATCTTCTCTGTTACACTGGACATTACATGGAGCTTGTGCTCTGTCAGCAAAGGTCCGCCGCCATTACTGTAACTGGTAAGGTACAGCGTTTTAGAGGAAGAAAAGGCATAGCATGGGCGCTGCCTTTGGTTCCTAGCACTCGAGCCACAGATAAGCTTGGGCAGTGTTATTTCTCCTTTCTTTGCATTTACCCAAGCTTTCTGGAAAAGCTTGTGTCTTTATGAGGGCAGATGCGGAGCAGGTGTCTGCTAGACTTTGGTGTCTCATTTACAGATTCAATTCTGCTGGCAGACATCAAGCTAACATGAGTAGGGAGCACGTTTGTAGGCTGTGGACCTGGCTTCATTCAGCTTGGAGAGTGTAAACCCCCCTCCCCTGCTAGAAGAACTAGCTGAGCTGCCAAATCTTGGATGGCTTGAATCTTTCTTTTGACTCTAGGCTTTCTGGGCAGGTCTGATCCTACTTCCGTGCCCAATTCCTGCTTCTTTCCCATTTATGGAACAATAACTATGCATTTCCTTCTGGTTCCTTCTCGAGTCACTCTTTCCAGTACAGTGTTAAACATACACCCCACATCTAATTTTAATATTGTAATTCTACCATTTGTAAACAGCCAAATGAAAAAAGAGAGAGAGAGCATTATTGATTTTAATAGTTTAAAAATGAGCCAGAAAACAAACAAACAAAAAACTATTTGTAACACAATGAGAAAAGCCTTAATGATAAAAGTCAAATAAATTGAAACTGAAAGAGTTTACCACTGAAAGCTTTCTCCCTGTTACTTAATACTATTTCCAAGCTTCTTTAGGAAATATTTTCCATTTTACAGAATGATCAAGCTTTGAAGAAATAATCAAAGCTAAAGGAAATGCTAGGCCCATATTTCCCCCCAGATCCATTTACCATCAGTAGGGTCTTCTTAGGCCACAGCATTATCCTAATTAACTTATCTTTCATGGACTTGGAGAGGTAGGGCCTAGCCAACCGTTTCTGCGGGAGCCCAAGTGTCTAAACATGCCTGTATTTGTGGCTGAAACTCAAAGGCTTCCTCCCACACACTGAAACAGGAAAAGCTTTCATTTCCTTGAAAAGGTGAAGTATTTGCAAACTCATTTTTTATTTTGCACATTTTTTCATTTTATAAAGACCCATAATTTGTCTATTTAAGGTGTTCTTTTTCTGTCATATCATAATCAAAAACTTACAGCCTGAATTCATTCTCTAATATTACAGCATGTAGATGACATATCATTCAAAGTTTTTCAGAAACATAGACTCTCTCAGTTTTGTCTAAATTCCCTAAATTGTTTATGAAAATAAACAAAACTTAAAAACCTATCCTATATGATTTTACACTCCAATTAATGTACACTTTGGAAACTATGCCAACTTTGTGAGAATTTTTATACTTATGTTTTCACATCACATAAAAAGAGGATAACATTTTAATATTTATTTATGTGAAGCCTCAGTACAGAAAGGGTTTCAGTAGACACACACATCTGAGCAATGCAGTTCAATGACTTAATAGACACAAGCGCACATTATGCATCGATGTTCTAAGAATTCCCCATGCATTATTGCCTTTAATTCTCATAATAACATTACACGGGACATCAATATTTCCCCCTCAGATTAAACACCAACACTAAGAGAGGCTAACTTACTGAAATACTGAATTGAGAAGCAGATGTGATGCTGTGGTCTTGGTGGTCTGACCCAAAACACACACCCCCGTTGCTAAGGAGCAAGAAAGAAGAGGAGCTTAAGGTTAAAGTCTGCCAAAAAATGTGAGCCTAAAATTATGTGCCATGACAAAAGAAAATAATTACTTAAAGTTTACTCTGGTTTCTGGGAAACCAAAATGGGAGGGAATGAAATAATCAAATGAATTCACGGTGAATTCATATAAGATGAAAAACAATACCAACAGCCCAGAAGATGCACCATTTCTCCTAGCTCCGAAGTCTCGTGGACATTATGAAAATAAAAAAGGAGTGTCTAAGATATAAACAAAATAAAGAAAATAAAATAATCACTTTTCCTATTGTCAGTAGGTAAACACAGGACGTAACACCAGAGCCAAGCTCAAAATCAGCACATTTTTAATGTTCCTGAGAAATAGTATCCATGTGTGCACACCCAGTGGTGCAGACTGTCTCGTCCAGGTGCTTCATCTTGTGCTACACTATAATGTTTCAGATAGTTCACTGCAGCTAAGAAGCAAGTACTGATATGTTCACTGAAGGAACCTGCTGACTTAGAACATAACTATTTAATTCTTCAACAACAGTAAACAAGACACAACCACTGAACTATGAGGAGCTACGTTCTTCTCCATTGGTAAATAGGAATGAGAGCAGTACTTCTCATCTCAGGCCACTACACAGATTAATCAGCACATGAAAACTCTTTGAACAGTATCTGATGCAAATGTTATCCAACAGTAGGACCACTCCTACTGTTTCCACCTGTGAAAACTCTAAGCTTTGTAAAACTTAATAAATCAAAACTGAGTATTGTGGCTAAAAGAATTAAAAGTGAAATCCTGATACTGTTTCAGGAATCAAATGTTAAACATGCCCAATAACAATTCTAGAAGACACATGTATTGTCTGTGATCTTTCCTAATTTCTCAAACTGCTTTAATTTTTTGTTTTGTTTTTTTTTATTGTTATTTTATGGTAAATAATGTGTCCTTAATGTAGTGGACTAGACAATTCCAAGCTTTTGGATCTATCAGTCAAGGGATGATGATTTCTGCCCAAACTACAGCACCATGGAAAGTGAAAAGTCTTGAAAGTGAAAGTGCTGAAGTAATTGATAAGAATTAACTAACGAGAAAAGGAGATTGTCCAGCAAAGCTGGGTTCATCTTCCCTATGCATCCTCCTGAAATGCCAGTAATAAAGAACTAATGGATAGGCATTATCCCGAAAGGCTAACTAAGCCAGTACATTTTTACAAAATCATAATTGCATTTAATTTCAATATATTATTAACTTCCAAAATGAATTAAGCATTACCAGTTGTATTTAGATGCAAATGCATCTCAATGCATTATGCAAAGGATAGGAACTTATAAACAGCACATCACACTGCTGTTTAATATTATAACTTTATTCCATCATATTTTGGAATATATTTTCTTTTACTTGCAGGATTTATGAGCTACTGTGTCCTCAGAATTTGATACAGGGCCTGACATTAAAGAAGTTCTCAAGTAATATGGATGGATTGGTGAAAATAAAGCCAATTATTTAGCTTCCACATTTCAGAATTTAAAGAGCTTAAGAAAGAATAACCAATTAAAAAAATAATCCTGTCTTAAATTCACAGTGAGGATGGCAATGTGTGAGGTAGTTCCAAAGTACAATGCAGTTTTTCTTACAGGGTACAGGAAATCACTTTTGGTTACTCGCATCCCTGAGATGTTCTCTAATAAGCAGATCACATCTCAAAGACATGTTGACAAAGAGTCCAGTGAGGTACTTAAGAACCAATGCACCATCATGTGTGTTATGAAAAAGGTAAAAGGAGGCACAAGCACATTTTTATAAAGAAATGTATTATTTGTAAGGATATCCCCTTGGCTGGTAGGTGGGTTCCCACTATTCCCAAAACTGGAGCAGAGGCTGCCTCTGACTATGTTCTTGCCTTTGGTCCCTGTCCCCTAACCAGGCTGCTTTGTCAAGCCTCAAGAGAAGAAGATGTGATGGTGAGATGATGTGCCCAATATTGCACATCCTGATATGCCAAGGTTGGTTGCTATCCATGGAGAGGTCTCAGCTTTCCTTAGGAGAGGGGATGGAGGAGACATGGACAGGAAGGAGGGGAAGGAAGAAGAAGGGACTGGGAGGAGATGAGGGAGGGGAAGCTGTAATTGGGGTCTAAACTAAATAAATAACTTAATAGAAAGGAAGGAAGGAAGAAGGAAGGAAGGAAAAAATAAAGGAAAGAACAAAAGAAGGAAGGAAAGAAAGAGAAAGAAAGGAAGGAAGGAAGGAAAGAAGGAAGGAAACAACAAAAACAAAAACAAAAACAAGCAAAAAATAAACAAAAAACAAAAAACAAGCCAGAACAAGATAAAACCAAACAGAACCCATTTTAAATACAGACATCAGACTTTGGAAGAATTGAACACTTCCAAGTAACCAAAAGCATACCAGATATAGCAAGGTAAACTATAACTCAGTTTTAGAATACCCAGAGTCAAGAATATATGGACTGGGTCATCTTCTTACCACATGCTCTGGTATCTACTCAGACTGAAGCAGAATGATACTCAACAAAGATGCATGATACAGAAAAATCATAAAATACTAATCTTATTATCCCACCAGCCACCTCCAGATGTGTGCTGTGTGCTGAACTCAGTGCTTTATGGAGACGGCTCTTTTAGGTAGCAAAATGGGCTTGCTGCTTACAGACACTTCCCACAGAGCTTGGTGACCTGAGTTTGACTCCAAAGACCAAATGGGAGAAGGAGAGAACAATCTCCATGAGTTGACCCTCCAACTTCCACACATGCTCTGTGGGATAAGCCCCTATCCAACATATGAAATAAGTAAATATAAATAAAGTAGGCTCTATAATATCATATATACACACTGCTGCTTGGAGAGCTATAAAGAAATATAAATAAAGAAGGCTCTATAATATCATATATATGATATATATATTATTATATAATATATATATCATATTATAATAATATATGATATATATAATAATATTATGATAATATATATATTGCTGCTTGGAGAGTTAACAGAATTTTTCATATTTTTCCGACTATAACTCCAAAGATAAGTTCCAAACTTCTGATTCAAAAGGACTGAAAAGCTGTGACTGCCAAGCGATGTCTGTAGTCTTAGAGAACTGCTGTACTTGACAAAGGCATCAGCTAACATGTCACTGCTATGTCTATAAACTAGCATGTCCTGCAATGGAGCTGAGGGGTTTGCAGCCCCTTAGGACGAACAACTATGAACTAACTAGTACCCTCAGAGCTCCCAGGCTCTCAACCACCAACCAAGGACTGCACATGGAGGGGTCTGATTGTTCTGGCAGCATGTGTATAGTAGAGGGTTGCAATTTGATCATCAATAGGAGGAGAAGAGCTTGGCCCTGTGAAAGTTCTGTGCCCCAGTATAGTGGAATGCCAGGGCCAATAAGTGGGAGAGGGTAGGGTGGCAGGCATGGGGAGGGGGGAGGCAACAGGGGTTTGTTTTTGTTGTTTTTGTTTGTCTTTTTGGAAGGGAAACTAGGAATGGAGAAATTTGCATGTAAATAAAGAAAATATCTAATAAAAAAAATGTTGAAAGACCAAAAAA
>NW_022196898.1:75580578-75621229 GCF_008632895.1 Mastomys coucha | reverse complement strand
AAAAAAAAAAAAAAAAAAAAAAACAAGCATGTCCTGGAAATGACAGAGCTTAAAGAAGTTGACACTTATCAGTGTGGAACTGAAAAGCCAAGAGCAAACACATATTTGAATAAATGGCCTATTGAAATACAGAATATTAATTGCCACACTGCCTCTTGCAGAATTTCACATCCTTCCAGGGACTATGTTCATGCTTTACCATTTCCTCTTCCATATTTCTCCTTCTGCCTCTCCCAGATGAGGCCATCTTGGAGGTGATAACAAAAAATAAAAATTAAAATAAAAATTAAAAAATTAAAAAAATTTAAAAAATTAAAAAAAAACTCACTGAGGAGACAACAAAGAAATGAGAAGCAGAGCTCTCTCCCAGCACTGTGGCCTTTGGCAAGGATGGTCTCACAGCTGCTGCTCTGGACTCGCAACTCTCCTTGATCAGTTTCCATCTCCAGCTCTTATCAGACTCACATAATTGTCTTTCAATACTAACAACATAAAACCAGTATAATATACAAATATATGCATTTTTGCAACTCATGCTTCACCTGTGATGTTTCTCCCATGTTACCTTAATTAGTAAAAAAAAGATGAACTTTTATTTTTAATACTTTCCGAAAGAAGAAAATGATGCAGAATTAAAGACATTTCTGTATAAACATATATTCAGAGATTAAAGTTTTCTATGCAAATTTTCAAAGTATTCTCAATCTAGCCAGACTAATTTTCAGGCCTGGAAATACCCAGAGAGACTCCTTAATCTGCTGGTGACAGGGCTATGAATAGTCCTTATTCATCAGTCTCCCACACAAGATAATTGACCCCAGAGCCCAAGACAAAAGAGATTTGGAGGAGGATGTGGCAAGGTACAAAGGGAAGTCACTTAACATGTTCCTGGGGCTCTTGAAAGAGGAAAGAAACACCTTTGAAGGTTTCTGGGATAATCTCTTAAACATGCAAATAGGTGACTAAGATACTGAAAACTAACTTAGCAATAGATAAAGCATTTATTTCTCTTAGCATGTGGGGGTTACCTTAAAACTGGTGAGAATTAAACCTAAATCTAGAAAGGAGAAGTCTATGGAAAAGACAGAAGACTGTGGTCTGGGAGTTGAAGCTCTGGCACTGTGAAAGGTGGACTTTTGCTCCATCGGGCTGGAGAGGATTAAATTATTTCTGTCTTCTGAATTTCACGGGCGCCAAGTAGATTTTAATTTCAGATGATTTCATTACTCTACTGAGGAGGAAAAAACCTTCACTGTTTAAAGTGTAAAGCCAAATACATAGTTTCACAGTGAATTTCCATTCATTCATAAACAAGAAATAATGTCCATGTTCTTCTCAGAGCTCATGCGAAAGTAAGATTTCATGACAACATCCCATTGAATAATTAATGATATAATCCATTTGTTTTTAAGATATTTATAATTTTATTTGATTAGATTATAAATGGAATATGCAAAAAATTATGAAAATACACTACTGTGGAAGAGAAGAACTATTCATTCTATGCCATCAAAGCCAAACTACGAACAAGAAATCTTCCAATTGACATGTTGTTCCAGACAACAACAAAAAATTAGGATCTAAATTTACATACATTAATTAAGAAATTCAAAAACTGATAGCTACAAGAATATCCTTCTTATTAGTGAGATTATTGCTTTGAAGCCAGTGTATACACACCCAGTGCATATATAGCCAGTGTATATGTACCCAGTGTATATGCACCCAATGTATATACACCCAGGGTATACACAGCCAGTGTATATGCAGCCAGTGTATATGTAGCCAGTGTATATGCAGCTGGTGTATATCAAGCCAGTATGTATTACAGAATCCTGATGCAGACATTGAAAATGATGATGTAGCTTGGAAACACACTTCTGCAATCCCAGCAGTCAGGAGGCAGAGGCAGGAAGATCAGTTTGAGGATAGCCTGGGTTACACAGTGAGTTTCAGCTACCCTGGACTATACAAGACTAGGTCTTACATAAACAAATATATGTCAAATACCCATGTATGCTGTCTGCTGGACTAACCTCTATGTGATTAGAGAAAATATTATTGCTGGAAATCTATTGACCAAAAGAAGTTAAAACAGGCCGGGCGGTGGTGGCACATGCCTTTAATCCCAGAACTTGGGAGGCAGAGGCAGGCAGATTTCTGATTTCTGAGTTCGAGGCCAACCTGGTCTACAGGTGAGTTCCAGGACAGCCTGGAAAAAAGAAGAAGAAGAAGAAGTACAGTATCATAGTATAGTCTTCCAAGGTTATGGAAGCACTAATTACAGGAGCTCCGGGGCAGGGGTGAGGAGGGGCTCGCCAAGCTTTGTAAGGGGCTCATAGTTACAGGGAGGTCCACGCTTCCCTTCACCTTCCACATTTTATCAGATGGTTGCCATTTGGACGTATAGTGTTAATGACAGGTTGACACATTTCAGCTGAAGGCACCATTACAAGCAAGGAACATTGAGACCCTATCCATCTCTCTCAAGAAAATGCGGCAAGTTGAGCTTCCCTAAAACTCTAGCCCAAGACCAAGAAACCATCGCAGTTGTCGCAGTTCCAGAGCTATAATGGACACAATCTTCTCAGATGCCCTTTGGAAACTTTGTATTTTAAAATATTGTTACATGATCTTCAAGAACTTGTGCTTCATTTATTAAAAACAGAGGATGTTATACACATAGGTCTTTTCAGCTTTTTAAAATTAATAATTAGCTTTTTGAGAATTTCCTACAAAGTGTTTTGATCATATTCACCCCTCCTCCTTCACCAAGTCTTGCCATATACACCCTGTCCTGTCACACCTTCATATATATCCAACTTTCAGTTTCTTCCCAACTGCCCTTGGTGGCTAATTTTTTGGAAGCTGGGTTAGGCTTATTATCGGTCATTCTTGGATTTCTGACGGGTTTGAAAAACTACATAGTTCCCTAGCCAGCCCAGGCTTTTTACTTTGAAAGGATGGTTTTCAAATGGTATCCAATCTAAAGCTAAGACATTAGTGTTAAATTTTATTGGCAAAAATGTTGGGCTGGGTGTTAAATCTATCTCATACCATATAATTTACAATATATAATAGTTATGTTCAATTTATATTTTGAAAAAAAAAGTTGTTGTTGCTGTTTTGGGGGGGTTGTTTGTTTGTTTGTTTGTTTTGTTTTTATTTTTTTGAGACAGGGTTTCTCTGTGTAGTTCCGGCTGTCCTGGAACTCATTCTGTAGATTAAGCTGGCCTCGAACTCAGAAATCCGTCTGCCTCGGCCTCCCAAGTGCTGGGATTAAAGGCGTGCACCACCACCACCTGGCTGCTGTTTTTGTTTTTAATTAAACAGAAAGGGTGAAATGTTGCAGCATTTTCTCTGTCCAATCACATTAGGACAGTGATAGGTCTGTGATTGGACAGGAATAGGGAGGCGAAACTAGAAGTTTAGGACTGAGGGAGGTTGGAGGTCAGAGGAGAAGCAGGAGAAATCAACATGGAGGCAGACGAACAGGAAGATGATCCAGATCCCGGTGTGGTTTTAAACAGCCACAAGTAGCTAAGGTTTTCACAAGGTTAGAATAATTAGGTTAAAGCATTATCGTTATCATTTGGCTCTGAAATTGTTGTATTGACATCTTGTAAACTGTGATCTTATTGATATATATACCTGATTGAATAACTAAGAATTAAGAGTCATGTTTCTACCAGGTAACTAAGCACTAGATACTCATTGTGGGGTGTGGGGGGCGTTGCATATAAGCAAGATGAACTCGCAAGCTGGGGAAGAATACCAGGACCCCGCCGGACACAGTGATGTGGCTGGCCAGTACTGGCACCAGAGCTCGAACGTGGTCCAGAGGGGCAGGAGAGATTGAGGGGTGATCGTTTTTAATATTTCCCACAACAACCTTCCACTGCTACAGAAGATAGCTAATAAGAATGAATCTCCAAGTAACTACCATCATCATTTCTCCAATGACTTAAGTAATTGGAAAACAAGTAAACAGTAGGGTTTACTGTAAAGCTGTGAAAGATATATAACTCTCCATAACCCATAGCATTGGCAATATTCTGTAGTGCTTGGTGGTAGTGGTGATAGAGTGGCCTAGGAAAACCTGTTAGCCTCAACTAAAAATTAAGTAACCCATTCCTTGTATTGGGGATTTTATTTGCTAGTATGTTCAGTCTAGTTGGTGTACTGAATGTACAGTAAAGTAACTCCATGAAAACTCTTTTTATATATGTGTATGTACATATTTGAGGAAGTTTCTACATTAGTGGGTTTTGTGTGGGATTTCCGGAAGACCTTTAGTGGTTGTTATCCCTCCTTGTATTCCCGCCATTACCCTGCCCTCCTAGCCACCATTCCACCTTAACTTTCCTGTTCCAGTTTTTCCTTTAAACCCCTTATACCATTGTATTCTATCCCCCTTCTCTTGAAAGGGGCATATACCATGGTGGACCCTTAGTAACTTTGTGGCTTCTATGTGCATTCAAAATGAAGCACATATCTGAAGATTCAAAGCTAACAAACACAAATGAGAGAAAACATGTGCCGTTTGCCTTTCTGCATCTGAGCTACCTCACTCAGAATGGTTGCTTTTACCTCCATCCATTTACCTACACATTTCATGATTTTTTTAACAGCTGAATAGTAAGTATTCCATTGAATGTATCACATTTCCATTACCTGTTCATACACTGATGGACAGCTAGGCTGTTTCCAATTTCCAGCTGTTGTGAACAGAGCATCCGTGAGCACAGATGACAAGCATCTCTATGGTAGGATACAGAGTCTTTTGAATATATGCCCAAGAGATCCATAGCTGGACCATGTGATAGATCTAGTCCCAGCTTTGTGAGGAAATGCTACACTGACTTCTGTAATGGCTGCACCACTGTGCACTCCGTGCAGCAGAGAATAGGCATTTCCATTTCTCACATTTCCCACACGGACACCTACAGCTCCTGCCATCATTTTTATTTTGTCCATTATGATGGACTAAGATGAAATCTTAAAAGCAAATTTAACTTCCCTTGATAGATAATGTTGAGCATCTTATAAAATGCTTATCAGCCATTTGAAGTTCATCTTTGAAACACTCTCTACTTAGTTCAGGGCTAGACATCAGATATTTTTGCATTATCATTAAACTATAATCACACATTCACTGTTCTTTGTTTTTTCCTTAAGCCATGCCAGAGTTCTACCCAAATGTCACACATGCATACCCATATGTATATGTACACACAGACACACACACACATGCAGATCTAAAGAATGTAAGAATCAGGGTGGAGAGGTAGCTCAGCAGTTAAGAGCTTTATGCTCCTGCAGAGAACCTGGGAATCAGTTCCCAGCACCCACATGGCAACTTATAATTACCTGTAACTCTAGCTCTAGGGGATCTGGTGCCCTCTTATGCCCTCTGAGAACACCAGGCATGCATGCTCCATGCATAAACATGGCACACACTCAGACACATAAGGTGAAAATAAATCAAAAAAAATAAAGGAGGTATAAAAGAAACACAGAAGCAAGTACAGCAAAATAATAGGGAGGATTAAAACCTACCCCCTAAGATCCCTGTCCCCTGGGTTTGTGTGGAAACAGTGACACTTGGAGATTTCCCTTTACTCAGCACCAAGAGGGAGGCATGGCTCCCTGGTATTGATATGGTGTGCTTTATAACTGAGCAATCAGCTTACTCATAACCAGAAAAGTTAACAAGATTAATTCTGACCATATTACCCAGAAGCCTAATTCAATTAAACCACACAATGGGCTGAATTAAGAACTATAGATGGCAGAGTCTACTTTGTCACGCTGAAGACCATCTTAACCATGAGGCTTCCACTCGAAAACTTGGTAACCAAAACGTAAAAATTGTTTCCTTTATTTAATAAAAATGATTAGAATTTTCAGAGTTTCTTTAAGTAATTATCCCAGAGAAGCTTGGCAGAAACAAAAAAAAAAAAAAAAAAAAAAAAAAAAAAAAAAAAAAAGAGACCATGTTGCAAACAACTATTAATTTTTTTTTCAAAAAGAATCATCACACTGAACTCTAAACAGATGAGGTTTTGAAAATGTGTGTGTAATTCATGACCATCCTAATCTTAAATAAATGCAAAGCTACGTTTCCAAGATTACTGTTAGATTTATAAAGTATGGACAGCATACAGTGGAAAACAAGAAAATATGTGTCCCAGAAGATTTAGCAACTGTGTCATAGAAATGAATAACAGAGTTCCTTTTAAAAATATGTTAAATAGAGAAGAGGGGAGAATACAAAACCCATCCTTTTTCTAAATAAAGTAGAAGACAGATTGGCTCCTGAAGAATGAATGATTTACCTACAAAACCTGATGCATCTGAAAGATTCATTTGTATGTGAAAACGAAAACTCAAGTAATGAAAGGGGAGGTTCTACCACAGTGGACAGATGACGAAGTCCCAGGAAACACTAGACAGTGATCTATCTCTGTGGCAGAAAACTGGAAAACTATGCCATCTGATAGGAAAACAAGATAAGAACTGGAAGGTTCTTCCAAAGTATAAATTAAGCTATATTTCCAGCCATTTGACAATCCACTCCACCCCCAATTGCAGTCGTTCACAGTGTTGGATTCTTTGGCATGGTTCCTAGACTCACAGTGCAAGCCTAGTGTAAAGTCCTGGAGAAAAGTTGCTTTCAAAGATTGCCAATCACTATCCAGCAGTGCGCCTCATCACTTGGCCAAGCGCTCCACCTTCAGGCCTTTCAGAGTACTCTATGCAGAGTACAGGGTGTCTCCTCAGCCTCCCTTCAGTCTGGAGTGTTTATTCAAACCTCTCTGGGTCTGTGGAAGCCCTACAGTGGAAAGCTGGCCCTGGGATTATTCCTTGAGAATCTCAGGAAGGAATGCTCAGCGAGAAAGGACTCTGTCTGTACTCCCCTAGTTTATAAACAGCTCTCTCTCTCTCTCTCTCTCTCTCTCTCTCTCTCTCTCTCTCTCTCTCTCTCTCTCTCTCTCTCTCTCTCTCTCTCTCTCTCTCTCTCTCTGTGTGTGTGTGTCTTGTTATTTTTCCTCATCTTCCAGTTTCTTATAGTTTAAGTTCATAAATACAATTTACAAGCTTCCAAGTGAAGCAAAACAGGGAGGGGTCTCAGCAGGTTTTGCCCTCAACCACTAAATATCTATGTTTTTCTCGTTCTTAGTAAAGTTGGAGGCAGAGAGCATATAAAAACCTGGAGAGAATTAAATGGAACAAGTCAATCTATCCCTAAACCCTTGATTTCTCATCTCTAGACTTCCAGAAAGTGGTTTGGCTTCTTATCTAAAAGGAGATGCATCCCCCAAAGATCTGCTGTCAGATTCCGAATGTTTGAAAATTAACACACGTGTTCTTAAGCCAAGCAACTCCTGGAAGGGGCATCAAAGAAGGGGAGTTTATCAAAGAGAACAGCACTGGGCGATTTAGACAGGGCATAAATATTCACGCACTTGAAAACGCAAAGTCACTGACCATAAATTTTGACCAAGACCATAACCCTTTAAAATTAAGTCACGAATATACTGGGATGCCTTCTATGGAGACTGTTTCATATCATGATTACATGGGTAAAATATTCATTCAGTATGAGATGCTGGCCTACTATGGCTGTAATATAACAGGGTGAGGTGAGCATACCACCCTCCACAGGGAGACAAGTCCACAGCAGATGCCGCCTCAACCCTGCAGAAAAGCCTCATTCCAGATCATAAAATAACAATCAGGACCTCAGGCTGGACGGGCCATCAAAGAGAGTAACTGTGCTTCTAATGGTGCAGCACCCTTGTTTAGAGGCAACCCAGGCTAGGGAGAAGGCTCAACACTCTTGAGTTCAATGCCAGGATTCCACACTGTGGAAGAAGAAAATCAGCTCCTGTAAGTTGCCCTCTCATCACTACATGTATGGCGTGTACACTTACCTCTCCCCCACCACATACAGACACAAAATAACTAAGTAAACATAATAAAATTTTAATGAGAAGGTAACCCCAGGCTCCAGGCAAACCCCCTCTTTAACTCTCCAGATTGCCTGTTTTCTTTAAGCAACTATGACACATGGAGACCCATTTATTGACCCCAGATCATTCTATTTTTGCTTTAAGTAATACTGGCTTCCTTCTTGGGAGCCAAACAATACTAAGCTTAGCTGTCCCCCTAGAAAAAGCCCTGAGAGGCTGTGCAGCCCCAACTACTCCCTTCCAGTCCCCCTCCTACTAGGAAGCCACAGAGCCACAGCTCCCTCTTGTGGAATGATTTTAAGCCCTCCTCATCTTGCTCTACCCTCACCACACCCCAGGTAGAATACTTTAATAGATCCTTAAACATGTAATGTCAGGACTAGATGCGATCTCCCAGAAGTGCTCTTTGTGGAGCTCCAAGGAGCGAACCCACTCCTCCTGCAAAGCAAATGGTGGCTTTCAGCTTTCACTAGATCCATTGTCCCTGTTGGAATCCAAAGAAAGAGAAGGATATGGAAGGCTTATTACTTGACGAGTCAGTTTATAAGACTTCTTTCTCTGCTTTCTCCAGCCACACAAGAAACGACAGTTATAATTCTGCTCTGTGTGTGTGTGTGTGTGTGCATATGTGTGTGTGAATGTGTGTCAGTGTGTGTGCGCACACACACACACGTGTGTGTGTGTGTGTGTGTGTGTGTGTGCTCAGCCCCTGGCAAGAATGTCTAAATCCTCACTATTTCCTAAATGATAGGAATGGTAACATGAAATGTCCATGTCTGCAGATTTTCTTATTCCTAAGGAGTCAAGTTTAACCATACTGTTTATATTAATGAAGTAACACAAGGAAAGCTCTTAAACATGGAGCTACATTCAACCAGCCATGCTTATGGACAGTTACTCCACACACCAGAAGAGCTTGCAGAGCTTCTGAGCTAGGTGTGCTGAGAAGGTGGTATGCCTGGAGAGAACAGGGAAGCCCCTAGTCTGTACAGATCCTTGCACTGTGACTGTCATTTATATGACAGTTTTGTGCCATGACCTTTATAATTAATGTGGAATTTAGGAAGTAAATTGTTTTTCTGAGTTCTGGGAACTCTTCTATCAGATGGTCCAACCCAAGGTGAAGGTCATGACAACTCCCATAGGCCCTTCAACTGACAGAGTGCTCTCCACATGGACAGTGTCAGAACTCGTGTACGTTGTAAAACAATGAGTTGGTTGGGCAAAACCTAGAGAGTTTTGTGGCAGGAAGCAATGGCATTTAGTCACAAATGTTTCCTGCTTTGAGAATAATGAGGCTGAAAACCGATTTTCTCTTCATGTTCCACAGATGTTTAAATGGCTGACATAGTTGTTATTATTTTTTTAAGTAAGACAATAAGAAATGGAAAGAGTGGAGTTTCCTGATGGAAAAGATAATATTTCACTTGCCCATGACATCCTTTCTCAATGAAGAACTAGTGAGTTGTATTTCATCAGAATTCATTATTATTATATTTTAGTTTAGGCAGTGAAATAATTTTTCACAGATTAGTGACAAAGCAGCGAACAATTTTATTATATAATACTACATAGGTCATTTAAAATTTTTTTAATCAATTACTAGACTTACAAACAATCTTGGACTATACAAAATCTCTTAATTTGAAAATAATATTTAGTAGAAAACATTTATAATTAACTAGGTAAAATAATGAGACTTTGACCATATAGCTCACATTTCTATATTCTTTTTGAATTAAAAAAAAAAAAGCACCTCTTGTCTGAGTGAAAATATAGCCAAAAGGCAAGAACAGAAACACAAAATAGATAAGAAAACAGGTAGTTAATTCTGTCCATAGCTTTAGAGGTGCGCCTGAGAAGTAGCATTTTCGCAGACTAAAAGCAGCAATGTCAATGCAATTCTAAGTAAACTGATAAAAGACTGTCTTGCTACTTTGACAGCCAACACTAGAATGGTAACCTCAGTCAAAATAGCTTCTATGAGAACTTAATCTTATTTTCAAAGATTTATTTTTGTATAAAGTGATCAGGTATCCAAGGAAGCCAGAGGCATCAGATCCTCCTGGACCTGCAGTCACAGGGAATGTAAACCATCTAACGTGTGTGCTGTGAACTCAACACAGGTCCCCGCAACACCATTGCTCATACTTAAGCACATCCCTTCTCATGTGAAATGTGGTCCTGAAACCTCTCAATCTCTCTCTCTTCTCCTCTCTCTCTCTCTCTCTCTCTCTCTCTCTCTCTCTCTCTTGCTCTCACTCTCTCTTGCTCTCACTCTTTCTCTTGCTCTCTTGCTGTGTGTGTGTATGTGTGACTGAAACATTCCTTCTCATGTGAAAAGTGGTCCTGAAACCTCTCCCTCCCTCCCTCCCTCCCTCTCTCCCTCCCTCCCTCTCGCTCTCTCTCTCTGTTTGTGTGTGTGTACATGTATGTGCACATGGATGTTAGAATGTAAGAAGTCAACCATGAATATCATTCCTCAGACTCTGCCCACCTTTTAATGAGATGGATAGCCTAGAATTCACCAAGAGGCTAGCTGGCCAGTGAGCCCCACCTGTCTTCAACTCCCTAGCACTGGGATAACAAGTCCACTATGCCTAGCTTCTCATGAAGGTTCTGAAGCTCAAACCCAGATCAGTATGCTTGCAAAGCAAGTTCTATCTATTAACCCACCTCCCGAGTCCAATAATCATACTATCACATATCATTATCACCTTAAAAAAGTTATTCAGTACTATGTTCTCAGCATGGTGCTTGGCAATTTATAAATATTAAATTGGTTTATTGTTTATACAGAGAGAGAGAGAGAGAGAGAGAGAGAGAGAGAGAGA
Source organism: Mastomys coucha (assembly GCF_008632895.1). Lineage (NCBI taxonomy): Eukaryota > Metazoa > Chordata > Mammalia > Rodentia > Muridae > Mastomys > Mastomys coucha. The sequence goes on along the minus strand of NW_022196898.1, from coordinate 75,610,419 downwards.
GAGAGAGAGAGAGTTACCTCCACTTTTGGATGAAGAGACTGAGCGGAGATGCCTCATTAGCTGGTCCAGGCCTACTTATCTGATCCCAAGTTGTTTCTTAGCTCTGATTCTCTGCTTTTGAGACAGTACTTTTTAAAAATGGTCATGAACTGCTTAAACAATTTACTGTTCAGAATTTGAGCTTTATATTTTTGTGTTCTAATGTTCATAGCATGTATTAAAACTGAAAGTGTTCATGTTTTATTTCTATACAAAAATAATTTATTTGTATAAATAATTGAACAGAATTATATATTTACTTTCAAGACCAGTTGTCTTGCTGTATTCTAATATCATAGTGGATATTCAGAATTGGGCAAATTAAATTACATACCATAGGCTAAGCCTAGGTGAAATTAAGATTATTTCTAATTCTCCATCTAATAATTATGAAAAAAAAGAAGGAAATTTTTTCTATGTTAAAAAAATGGTGCTAAGTATTCTAAGTGAAAATATCCTTGTCTCTTTTTTTCTCATTTTTATTAGATATTTTCTTAATTTACATTTCAAATGTTATCCCCTTTCCTGGTTTCCCCTCCGAAAATCCCCTATCTCCTTCCCCTTCCCTCAGCTCACCAACCCACTCACTCCTGCTTACTGGCCCTGGCATTCCCCTATACTGGGGCATAGAACCTTCACAGGACCAAAGGCCTTTCCTCCCACTGATGACCGACAAGGCCACCCTCTGCTACATGTGCAGCTGTAGCTTTGAGTCCCACCATGTGTACTCTAAGTGGAATATTCTAAGTATTCTAAGTGGAAATATCCTTTTCTTAAAAATGCTTGTATTTATTATTGTGTGAGAATAACACATGTGAACACAGACATACAGAGGTCACAGTACAAGCTTCAGAGTGTGTCCAGCCCTTCAGGCTTCAAAACAAAACAAAACACTTTCACCCATCAATCCTTCCCAACAGATTCTGTTATTGCCTCAAAATTATTCAGAAATATTAATGCTCAAAATCAATTGAAATTAACTCTACCATTGAATGTTTTCATTCTCCTATATTAAGAACAGTTAGCCATTAGCTCATAACTTTGAAATCTCTCCTATAGTTGTATGAAATTCCCTTGAAGTTTCAGTTTTTCTCTCTGAAAGTATATCCAACAGGGATCATTTCTATCTATAAAGGAATCTGTTGGGAAGACCCATAGTTCTATACTGAGAAAGCTGTTAGTCCTAAGTGTCCCTAACTTGAAAAGAGTGACCCACCCATGTGCAATTATCACTAGGTGAAGGTCAAGCCCTCCCTCAGTGAAGCTGCTTGCCCTACTCAGGCTGACTTTGTCCTGCTTTGCTCTGATTCTGGTGTGAGAAGAGGGTCCAAGCCTACTCCTTGCTGTGTGTGGGCCATTGTCGTGTCTTCTCAGATGCCCACAGACATGCTGACAGCTGCACACAGCCTCAGCCTGCCACCTCTCTGAATTTGACTCTCAGCCAGGAATGTAGAAGAAAAGAGTGGTGATCTCACAACCACGGCCAAGCTCGTGACGGCCTGGCCATGCCAAAGCCCCTGTATCGTCTCGAAGGCTATCCACATAATCAGCCTTGGAGATACATTTTCTTCTCTAATCTTTTCTGCCAACAGATTCGAACAGCTCAACAGCTCTTGCTGTTGCTCCTCATTCTAATCGCCCTTCCTCACACTTCTGATATTGGGTTTGCTTAAGAGCCCCAAAGTTATATTTCTGCCCAAAGAAGGGTAGACATCCCATCCAAGAGGTGAGTGAGGCCTGTGGAAAGCCATGCCCAGAGTCCATCACTGAGAAAGTAATCCTCTTGAGTTTATGGCAATACAGGACACAAGCTGAACTTGGACAGCAGACAGCATTGTGAGCATGGGGAATCTCAGCACACTGGCCACCACCAGAGCTCATCTTAACCATTATGGTCCAGACAGGGTCTGATCAGTCCAGATGAGCATCTTGACGAACAACAAGTCATAACACATCTTGAATTCAAGTTTCAGAAAGAAAAAAAAAGAGCAAGCACTGAATAATCATTGATCCCACAGCACTGGATGGAAATCTGTTTACAACTATACCTGATTACGTAGACAACATATTGGAATATAACAATATGTACACAACAAAACTAACCAAGAGCTCTGTGGGACTTTCTTCCTTCAGCACCCAGGACAGTGATGTGGTTGGATGCCAAACCCTAAAGCCAAGATCTTTGGACTTGGGTCTTGGCCTTATCACTAATTTAAGCTGCACTGACTTTCCTCTAGTTCAGATTTCCTTGCAATGATTAGACCCCTTCCTTGTTTTCCAAGAGGATTCAATGTCCTACACCATTACAGCATTGAAAGTTGGTAGCATTTAGCATATGTTACCTGCTTTTATCCCATCCAAATAGTCTTGTTCAAAGGCATTGGAGACCAAACATCTGAATACTCTAAGGGCAGGCCTGATCCCTTTAGATTGGAAAAGAGTATTTCTTATCTATCTAGCAAGGTTGTTGACTTGTTGAGGCCATATGACTCCAATTCCAACTTCGTGGACATGTTACACAAATTTAAGAGGTCATGGGGTCAATCACTAAGGTTGAATCATTGCATAATGTCTCCAGAGGCTGCCACTAAACTTTGACCACACCGCCAAGTCATTTTTCCACCTATCGAAATGATAAGTGAAATTCAGTTGTATTTTGACTCATCATGGCCTAAAAGACTCAAATCTTGGTGACCAACCAAGGACCGGATGACAGCTTTTACACAAGCATCTTTGTGGTTGAAACATTGAGTGTCCTGGTTAGTTAGAAACAGAAGGGGAAGGGAAGGAAAGGGAGAGATGAGAACTTGCCCTTCCCTTCTGGGAATCTTGAGATCTATGTGGCTGTATTCCAGAGAAAGCTGCTGAGGTTTGGGCTAAACCTGGGTTTTTTTCTGTGTGCCTGGTATTCACATCACTAAGTACTCACAAGAAGGAAAGACTTTCTGTATTTTAGTCTCTATTTTGTAATAACAAATTTGTATGCTCACACAAAGAATTAAAGCAGAAGGGGTTAACTAGCAACTCCAAAATGCAACATTTGTTTCCTTTTTTAAGACTACTTTCTGTATCAGTAAAGACTATATTCTAGTGGAAAGTGGGCACTGACACCCAAGGCTGCCCTCTGTTGTCCATGCCTATGTCACCCTCCCACACCTCCCCACAAACTCACACTCTCTAATTATACATGCACACAAAAATAAAATTATACTGATAAACGAAATGCACTGGGCTTCAAGTGCTCAACTCAGGTGCTACAACTAAGCAATGGGGTGGGGCATGACTGTATTACCAGTACCTCTTAGATCAGAGAGTCTGGAGTGCACAGACTTCCCCCTCAAGCATCTGCAATGAATAGCTTTGGCCAGAGCTTTTCAAGGGATGCTCCAGCAGGGTAAAGATGGATGAGGTGTTCTATGCTCCCTACTTGCAGCAAAAAACAAGAGGTATCTAGCTCTATTGTGGCCTATGATCTACTGTCCCCTGTGTCACATTATTTGAACATCTGCTTCACGGGCCAACGGCAGATCACAACTCTCCTGTCATGTTCTAGGTGACCATGGAATAAAGCAAGGTACAGCTGCAAAGGATTGGCTTGAGCCCAGAGGGCACCTGGCCCAGCAGCAGCCCCTGGCTAGCACCTTGGCTGGATGCTTCCTTTTGATGTGATGTAGTATTAGCCTTTTTAGCAGTGTACATGTGAGGAAGAGGGTGACACCGGTGACTGCTCATGGATTGCATACATTCCTTTTGCATATTTGAGGTAACAAATTCTGGCTCCACAATTCTATATCTGTTTACATTATCACAAGATAGTTTTGTAGCTTAGCTGTTACTAAGAGACCATTTTTAAGGTTTACGATTCCTAAAGTTTTCAATGTTTAGAAAATTTAAATCATAAAAATTTTTCTAAGATGGTTGTCTGTTATCAGTGGAAGCACCCTCTGACCAGTGCTCGTTACAATCTGAACAGATGATAATCAAAAGCCTTGGTGGGGGTGTCTCAGGATTTTAGATCTTTATGCAAATGGTGTGTTTAAATTTTATGCAAATTAAATGTGGGTTTCTTCCTTGCTACTCTACACTTTGTTATTATCAGCATAAATTCTCTGCAGATTTTCTCAGAGCCCATTTCAATTCTTATCACTGTCTTGAGATTAGATAAAGGTTGAACAAAACTGGCTTAGAGCCCATTTTTCTAACGTATGGTGATATTCTTGGACTGTTGGTATACTGTCGTCTCCTGTGTGTCTCCTGAAAGCAAGAGTCAGGCTTGTTTCATTAAATCCCTCATGTGTACTGAGGGGAAGAGCAAGCAAATGAATGTGTGCAAAAAAAGAAAGCTATTTGCTCCCAAAAGAAAACTTCAAAACCCTTTCCATTTATTTATAGATAGGAGAAACACCCAGGATTTCTTTGGAAATTCCTTTTTACCTCAAAGCAATTCTTGAACTTTGAATCTGAATCCTCATTATCTAGCAAGCAAGAAGGAATTTTTGAACAACATTAAACACCAATGATAAGGAGCCAGGTCACCTCTGACCTTCTATATGACCTCTGACCTCTTTCCACTATCCCCATTTTCCCAAAGCTCCTATCATTCCTGGTCTGTCTTCAAAAGAATTATATAAAATATTTAAATCATTTTCTCTAAAATTTTTTAGATTCATTTTCTTAAAAAAAAAACAAAAACTAGTCATTTAAATATTTTCCGTTAAGTCATCAATTGAACTACATACAAATAAAGGGATTCCTCCTGCCTCAACACTTGCTCACAAAAAAACCTCCAGCACTGCCGCTCAATAACAGGCTGCTGGGCCCACTCTTCAACTGAACTTAACTGTCAAGAAAAAAACATGTTTCCATGTTTGTGGGTTATCAGTACGTGAAATAAAGGAAACAAAGGGGCCAAAAATACACAATTCCTTGCACAATAAGAATAGCTGTATCTAGTTAATTAGGGAGCACTAAAAAATATAAATAAATAAATAATAAATAAATAAATAAAATAGATGCACTGAGTGTCAGGGGTTTGTTTAAATACCTAAGTCCCTCACTTGCTATCTCCATACCCACAGTCAGAATGGAAGCATCCTTCCATGTTCTCCCTGCTCAGAGCAGTACTGAAAGGCAAAACACTTTGACTTGAGAAAATTGTTTCTACAGGAATAAAAGAGACATAAGACACAAGCACACATGAACAGCAGTTGTTCTGGTTGGGAAGCCAATGCAATGAACTTTGTATTATCATTTGTATTATCTTGTTGTAGAAAGCATTTAATCCCAACCCAGGGTTTCTACCTTGCCTTTGACTATTTAGTTTCTAGATAAAACATACATACAATCTTTATATTTACAATAAGGCTTAATCAGCACAATGGCTGGGCAGATATCTACCCTCTATGCTATTATGTATATTTCCCAGCCAATAAACCTATTATATAATTTGCCATGTTTTGTCTGGGCTGTTCTTAACTCCAGCTAGCCAACCCACATGGCCATTATTTCATGACTCACGTAACCCATGTCAGCTCCCTCCACAATTTACCTTCCTGTCTCCCTCATGGTTCTCCTCTGACCCTGGGAACACTAAACCCTGCCTATGTATCTTCTGCCCAACTATTAAGAGTTGGCATCTTTATTTACCAATCGGAAATAACTTGGGGCAAGGTCACATAGCATCATTCGGGTCTACCTGAGGACTCTCTTATCTCTGGGACAACCAGGTCTCGGGGCGGCCAGCCTTTAGCATTACAATACATAGCAACATATTCATTAGCAGTAGGAACCAAGTTCATTTATTACCTGTTTCAATGAGTTAGTGGCCCCTTGTTTCTCATGCAAGGTAAAATAGGATGTCACATTAAAAGGACGTAAGATGGACCCAACTAGCCTGAATCAGAGAACTCAATTACACATTTTTGAGTACCTGTAAAAATAATGGCTTTCTTTTTCTTTTATCCATTATTTATTTATTTATTTACTCTGTATCCTGATTGCAGCCCCCCTCTTCCCAGTTCCCCCTCACACAGCCCCTCCCCACAACACCCCCTCTCCTTCTCCTTTGAGAAGGGGGAGGACCCTACAGAGTACCAAGCCACCCTGGCACATCAAGTCCCAGCAGGACTGAGCACATTCTCTCCTACTGTGGCCAACCAAGTTAAGGGATCAAGATCCACAGGCAGGAATCAGAGTCAGGGACAGCCCCCATCCTGTTGTTGGAGACCCACCTGAAGACCAAGCTGCACATTTGCTATATATAGGGCAGCCCATACATGCTCTTTGGTTCAGTCTCTGGGAACTTCCAATGATCCAGATTGCTTGGCTCTGTTTGTCTCCCTGTAGAGTTCCTATCCCCTCTGGATGGATCCCTCAGTCCTTCTCCCAACTCTTCCACAAGACTTCCCAAGTTCTCTAATGTTTGGCTGTGGGTCTTAGCATCTGTTTAAGTTGGCTGCTTAGTGGATCCTCTCAGAAGACAGGTATGCTAGGCTTCTGTCTGCAAGCACAACAGAGTATCATTAATAGTGTCAGAAATTGGTGCTTGCCCATAGGATGGGTCTCAAGTTGGGTCAGTTAATGGTTGGCCATTCCCTCTGTCTCTGCTCTGTCTTTGTCCCTGCACTTCTTTGAAGGCAGATGCCAAGTCTGACTTGGCCATGCCAGGGACAGAATGATATAACTCCAGAATGATGTACACCTGCAAAAGAGTCAGGAGGGCATGGATCTCCATGAGTATTGATGGTTGCTATGGGTGTAGTGTGTGTGTGTGTGTGTGTGTGTGTGTGTGTGTGTGTGTGTGTGTGTGTGTATGTAACTTCATATTCCTCCTTTGGAAAATAGTCTCCCTGTGTAACTTCATATCCTCCTTTGGGAAATAGTCTTCCTGCCAAGGTTATGAGGAAATGTTCTCCCTGCCAAGGTTAATGACTTCATGATAAATAGAAGCAGCGTGAGTCTGAGAGGCAAAAGTGTGTCTATATTTAAGCAAAATTATAAATGCTGAGACCTTCAGGCCAGCTCTTAAGGCTCTGAAAGAACTCTGAAGACATGAGTTCAAAAAATATGATTTTTCAACTATACAAAATATAAGGATGAAATATGAATTATATGAGGGACTTCAGGAACCTAAAAGAACAGAGGCAGCTGCACTATCAGAAAGATACAAAGACAGGCAGATGCCTGACTTCAAGATCAACCTGGTACAGAGCTAGTTTGGGTCCAGACTGTGACAGAAATGATGATCTCAGGACAGGATCCCACCCAGCTAGCTCATTGTCTGTGTTTACAAAGGCAGCCAGATCCCTGAATTCATTTGCAATGTTTAAAAAAAAAAAAAGTGTTTGCTGTCTCTAAGATTCAAGGTCATGGGATGCTGATTCATTGGATAATCAAACTGGAACCTGGAATAATGATTGGATTAATACAAAAATAAAAGACTGGGCTTTTGATTTGCAAGAAATGAGGTATTCAGAGAGTTTTCAGAATTGCAAAACACAGCTATTAGAGAGAGAAAGAGAGAGAGAGAGAGAGAGAGATCTAGAAAACTGTCTTGAGCACAACATAGGCTGTCAGTTTATAAACCACAATTTGACTTCAAGTTTTGTTTTGTTTATTTACCCTTCTTTCACAAACACCCCTTCTTTCAGGAACCCTTCTCCAAGCAGAGTCTGGTCCTTGGCAAACAGGACAAATTTTTGGGTCAAAGGTTTTGTTGGTGGGTTGGTGTCCTGGATAACGACTTTCTAACTGGCATTCACTGTTTTCATGTATTTGGCAAACATGTGATCATAGAAGCAAGCATGGAAATCTACAGCATAAACACTATGTAGCCAGTGCCCTTGTTAAAATGCTTAGAGTTCAGACTTACTCTTTTCATTATACTTTTGTCTCTGATTTCTTTGTTTTCTGGACATTAGATGCAGTATTTCTTGGTGGGGGAAGCTAAATGGACATACCATAGAGCTTTCCTTCTTGGTTTGGATTTATTTTCCAACAAAGCAAAAGACAACTTCATTCTTGTCTAGAAATGATCACTTGATAACTTAACCAGAAAGACTGTGTGGTTATTATTTCACAGACAACAGCTCATTCTTGAGAGTATAACTCAGCCCTCAAGAGCTTGCCTGTCATGTGTGAGTTTCTGGGTTCATTTTTCAGTACCACAAAAAGAAAAAATACAGCCCATAATCATGTCTTTATATTCAAGTCTACTCTAGTTCTTCTGTATAAAAGATGGATCAAAAGGATAAAAAAATTACTGTGGGGAGCGGTGAAGCTGGAGAGGCATTCGCCATGGCAAGATGGCGCCTACTTCCGCTGTCGACTCCTAGTAAACAACTGTTTGCACATGTGCGTAGAGAACTGTTTGCGCATGTGCGTAGAGTGAAAAAGATGCCATGTCACGACCCATTTCGGGGCGTTACGTAGGGTAATGAGCGAACAGCCAATCATGGGCAGACACGCCACACTGTGGGCAGACACGCCGCACTGTGGTGTATATAAGCAGTGCGGATTTTGGGCTCGACCCTTTTTCCCTATGGATGAGGACAATAAAACGTTGCTGCAGAAGGAACCTAGTGTCTGTGTGTCTTCTTGCTGGTGAGACGACTGCGCGGGCTACAAATTACTTTTACAGTATGTGTGTGTGTGTAATTTGTTTGTGTGTAGTATGTGTATATGTTACATGCATGTATGTGTGTGCACATGTGTGTATGTAATATGTTCATATGCGTGTGTGTAGTGTATGTCTTTGTACTACATGAATATGTGTGACTTATGCACATGTGTGTACAGAGTGTAAAGGTACTCTTGGCTATGCATGTATGGGTGGGGGCCAGAGATTAATTTTGTATGCTTCTGAATCTTTATCCACATAAGTTTAGAGACAGAGTCTCCCACTGAACCTGCAGCAAACCATTTCCACAAGTCTGGTTGCCCAGTGAGCTATCAGGCTCCTGTTGTTTCTTCACTCACAGCACTAAAGGTCACAGACATGCACCATCATATCCACCCAGCTTTTCATAGATATTTAGAATCCAAACTCATGTCCTCATGCTTCCCCAAAGGTCAATTTATCACTGAGTCATCATCCTTACCTCCCCCCACTACCTTTTTGTGCAATTTTCAGTATTGAAAAAAAAAAACTTGAGATAATAATTGTAAACAGACTCTTGTTCTGTCTAATCCTATAATAATCTAAATTTAATGCTTGAAAATTTTTTAAAAAAATACTAAGTACTTGATTTAACATTGTTTCTAAAAATCTTAGGTGGTCCAGAAAAAGAATATGATACATATAAAGAATTCTGACTCTATTATCATTCTCAGACAAAACAACCAAACTCATAAAAACATTAGAATTACCTGCACTATAAGCCAAATAAAAATACTGAGACTTCAGAAAAAAAAATCTGAAGTCTTAGAACTGTGAACAAGTATATTATTTCTTTAAATATCTTTCTCTAGAATAATGTCATTTTCTGATGACTCCTGTTGCTTTTTGAAATCTCCTAGATGCCTTTTTGTTTTGCTACATTTCAGTGTGTCTGTGTGTGTCTGTGTATGTGTGTGTCTGTGTGACTGTGTGTCCATGTGTCTATGTGTGTGTCCCAGAAAAAGCTACAAAGGAAGTGAGGGTTTGGGGTGGGGGGCTGGAAAACATTTAGGACTGGACATGGGACACATTATAAGACAAAGCAAGTGCCTAATACTCTGATGCTGGATGTCCCGTGGGTACTCAAGGTCACACAGCTATCCCACCTCCCAGGTCCTGCTCCACGGCAGGTGTTTCTTGCTTCTTGTCATTGCAGAAGGGTCTTCCCTGTGTTGCCATGGACAAGATGTTGTCTCACTTAATCACAATGCAGTCCTTCCTTTAGCAAAATCTCAAAGTGACATCCAGCGGAGTGCCTAGTCTCTGCGGAGACATTTAATTAAACTGCAGTCCCTTTATACCAGCACAAATATTGTGAGGGAAAACAACTCAACTCCTCTGACATTTTTGCAAATAGGTTTTGTGGAATCCATTCTGTTTACTCTCAGTGACATTTGTTTTTCAGTCAATTATCCCACATGGTTATTTTTCCCCCTCTCATAATTTATTGCTAGCAATTTATCCATAAGAATAAATACAAGTAATTCCTTTCTTTGGTACAAGCACCCGAGCTTAGGTTAATAATAGCTGAAGAAAATAAACACTCAATTTACCCCTCCCCTTTCTTGTCCTCTAGTTGTAGCTTGCTTATGAATTAGAAAACTGAACGTCAAAGACATCAAACCATGGGGGTTTCTCTTCACATGGCCCAGTAGCTTTGGGCAATAACTGACACTACCTGATAACCATCTGCCAGGTAGCTAAACTCAACAAGCAATTTTCTTTTTGGTACTTCTCCTCCAAGTTTTTGCATGCCCTAATTTTGGAAACATTAATTTTATTTTATGTCTATATATTTGCTCATCGATTGTGCATACACACTTGAGTGTCATTACATACATGTGAAGGACCAAAGACAACAATACATGAGTTCATTCTCTTTCTACCATGTGAGTTCCCAGCATTGATCTCAGGTCATGTGAGTCCCCAGCATCAAACCTCAGGTTGTTAGGCTTACTGATGAGTATTCTTACCTGATAAGCCATCTTACCTGTCCCCTGATTTTGGAAATTCTAAGAAGTCTTGAAAATTCCTGAAAATTTCATCACTCAAAATTATACCCCAATTTTTATTCCCTGAAATGTTGAAAAACACTGAAAAAAACATAGTCTTCCGAGGCTCTAAAACTCATGCACTGAGTACTTTCTCCTGCTGCCATGTGCATGAAGACTACTGGGAATCTTGCTAGAAAATAGTTCCAAGTCAGTAGGTCAAGTTCAGTCCAAGATTCTACAACCCTAACAATGCCTGGACTACAACTTCACACAAAAACCTCACATAAAGGGGGTGTTCATCTTGAAGCCTGGAAGTCTACAAGGATGGTGGGTTTCACTGGTATCATGCAATTGTGAGGACTCAACCCTCCTTAGAGCCTCCCTTCTTCCCAGCAACAGCCAGCCTCACCTCACCCTTGCCCTGGCCATGCCAACACTCACATTAGCCATCCTGTATGCCACAGCATGTCTAGAACCTCAGCTCCTAGTGATTACTCAACTGCTACAATCCCTTTCAGCTCTTAATCTGCTCCACCTCTACCAGCCTTTCCATGTGCTACCATTACTACATGCTAGCCTCGAAACTCCAGTTTCTGGTCATCATCTGAATTGTAGGGTTCTCTTCTTGTATAAAGGGGAGGCTGACCCTCCTAAAGGAATCTTTCCTCAGCCATCTCTACACCAGAGCATAGCTTGTGGCTTATGATGCTAAAGCTATGAATCAAGAACCTTCCTACTTAGTTCCTTGTTGCTGCTTTGTGGCCTTCTTCCAGTCCCCTTTCTGAATTGGTCATAGACAATGTTGCTTGTAATTCCAATGTTCTTGTTACAAAAGCTTTGAGGTTCTCTTCATTCCCTTTCCTCCCTCTGACCTCTCTCTTCCATGGCCACCATCCTATACCTTGCAATAATTAACAACCACATGGAATACATTCCTGCCCTACCCTACAGCTCATTCACTCTGCTGTCTACATCCAGCAATTATTCTACAGACATTAGCACATTATTCTTAACAGCTAATATTTTGCTATTATTCACTCCCCACACCATGTCTTTCTTTCCCTCCTTACCCAACTTAAAAAGTCTTGCTTTAAATACTGCCTTTTCAATCAGGACTAGTTTATCCAACTACTTAGGATTGCAACCTGCCCCACCCAAACCTCTTAAAAATCATGTCATGCTGCTCTTGAGTTTTCCCCTTTGCTGTGGTACATGCTACCACATAACATTCTGCTATCATTTATATAGCAGTTTTTGTTTTCTAGTATATTATTATTTTATTATCTTTCTCTCCTTTCTGTTCAATCTCTTCACTGTTATATAACAAGCATCTGAAACAGAACCTGCTTAGAGTAAGTAATCAATACTTTTGAGATAAGCATTTTTTAATCTTAAAATAAGAACATATCTTATCTACAACTCGAGGTTGTTAACATTTGTGGAGGTTTGACTAGAAATGGCCCCCATAGGTCCACAGAAACAGGAGCTAATAGGGGAAATGGCTTTGTTAGAGTAGGTGTGGCTTTGTTGGAGGAAGTGTGTAGCAGGGGATGGGCTTTGAGTCTCAGAAGCTCAATCCCAGGTTCAATGGCTCAGAGTCACAGGAAGACCTGTGATCAAGATGTAAAACTCTCAGCTCCTTTTCCAACACCATGTTTCCAACATAGTGCTATGCTTCCCACCATTACAATAATGAACTAAACCTCTGAAACTGTAAGCCAGTCCTGATAAATGTTTTTCTTTATAAGAGTTTATATGGCCATAGTGTCACTTCACAGCAATAGAAACCCTAACTAAGACAGTAAGATACACATAAGAAACACTAAAATAAAAATTCTCCTCCTCTCCAATAGACTTTTGGTCTTCCTTCCCCCATATAAGTATAGTTTAAGAAGCTACTTTACATTAAGTCTAGGGAGAAATGCCTTGTTCTTTCCAGCAGTGAAATTATTGCATATCAGTAAAGATATAAACAACTCAAAGGTTAGAGTAGGGCTGGGGAAGTGAACCAGTAGGTTCCATGCTTACCACAGAAGTGTGAAGACATCATGTGTATCAGGATGCATTTTTAACCCCCTATGGTGAGATGGGAACTAAAGACAGGTGCTCCCTGGACCTTCAGGAGGAGCTAGCCTATCATAAGTAGCTCAAGGCAAATGACAAAGATGATCTGCCTCAACCTAGATGGAAGGACCCAAGGCACTGGTAACATGGCACAATTGTGCTTCTAACATATACATATGTGTGCATATACATCATGCACTCATTCACACACATATTTGTGTCCACATATATAAACACATAAAAAGTGTCATAATAACATTCTGTTTTCAAAGCATAAGGACTTGCTTTAACTGAAGTGGGAGCTTGAAATGCATGTGGAGGAGTCTAGAGTGAAAATATGCAGTAAAAAAAGAAGAGGACACTTGGCAGTTAGATACATCAATTGGCTTTACACAAAGGGTCTGAAGACTGTGTTTCTGCATATAGTAAGCATTGCACAGATATTAGCTGCATAAATGACTATGGAAGACAACCATATGCATCTCTTCCCCTTGTCTCTTGTATTCATGCCCCTCTGCAATGTCTCTCCTCACTGATAAAGGCTAGGCTGGTTAGCAACCAGATATAGGTGCTGACTTCTAGTTGGTGGCTCAGACAAGGGTTCAGTATCTGTGTCCATGGCCAGCACCTGAGCCAACCTTCAGGAAAGACTCTGTGATCAATCTGACTATGAGTCTCCTAAATGTGAGACCTATGGAATCTGTCAACCGAAGAATGCATAGTGTTTCTAGCCAACACTCTTTGGTGTGATTGGCTATGCACCAATAAACCTACTTCAATAAGTAAATAAACAATCAGCTCACAAAACAGACCTCATATGCACTTCTTAAGAGTGTATATGTAAGGCGATATATGGGTATTTTTTCTCTGAATAAAAAGATGTTATAAGGAGCTATTACAGAGGTGTTTTATACATAATTATACAATATGAATTAGACAGTTACATTTTTCTGAAACCCCGTGAAAAAGAAGAAAAAAAACCCTAGAGCAGAAGAATAAAAGAAAATTCTGATGGCCAGTTTTCTAGGTTGTCTGGATATTGTAGGGTAAGAAGAGAAGCCCAAGAGTAGGAGGGCTACACAGAAGCCAAGTGAGTTCTTGTCTCTCATCAAGACAGACAGCATCTCTGTCAACTGGACCTAGGAGGCACAGGACCCATTATGTTTCAGCTTTAGAGAGTGGTACACTTCCTGACCAGGAGTGGCCATAAAAATCAAAATCAGGCAGCTTCTTTACCCTGAGCGTGACTTGAAGCTAAGAATCAGGCTGGTGCTCAGCACCTGTGGCCAGACACCTGTCTTACCTCTGGCTACACATAACCTACCAAGCTATTAATCTGGCAAGTGGAAATGCCAGTGATATTTCATCCTTGAAGATAGAAAGCATTGGAGACTAGATTCAATGTCCTCTTTGACAAATTCCACAGCCTATTTTAATGACTGGATCCTATAGGTTTTCTTTACCTTAAGAAAGTTTAACAATATCCATCAAATGAAGGTAGAGGGTATATCTTACTATAAAGTGGTTTGGTTCTGTTCGATTATATTCTGTTTTGGTTTGGAGGGAGACAGGCCCAAAGGAATCATTCAAGAAATCCTTAAGACACTTAAGAACAGAGAAAATGTAGATAATACACTACATACGTATATTTAGTAAAATAAGCACAGCAAGACGCCACTTCTTCAACTTGACAATGCACATATTTTGTAAGACATAACTAGGAAAGAATCAATTGAGCCAAAAGTCCTTCTTTCACTCTGCTAACCTATTTTCACTTACCGAAAATCAAGCCTTTTATATTTGCCACAAAACAAACAAACAAATAGTGACCCCAGCCAATGTTTACACTACCAGTCTAGCTGTTCCAATAAAGGAAATGAAGTGTATTTTAAACAAGTTTATTTTTATTTCCAGAAAAGGTATATCTGACCCTTCATGATTCTATGTGATGTCTAGGTTTCTACCATAAACTGCTTAGTGTTTTTATAATGTGAATATTCCAAATATTAACTATACTGTGGTTAGGATTAATACAGAAGCTATCAAGCCATTTCAACTAACCCCCATGAAACACTACTCTTTTGACTTCATCTTTCCTCTGGCTACACTCACTCCCATGATGAGTTCACTGTGTAACTTGGATTTCAACATCGTCTACACACAATGATTCTATATTTCTATCTGGGAGTGCAGACAGCAACTCTAAACTGCAGACTCATATATCTCCAAGCCTATTTGACATCTCCATTTAAAGGCCTAATACACATTTCATAGTTATCTCTTTCCAACCCAAACTCCTGGTTCGCCCTCCTGAATCTTCTCCTCCCACCATTTTCTCCTTCTCTGTAAATAAGAGATCTATCCTTTCAGTTGCTCAAGCCAAAAATCTGGAAGTTATCTTCTTGTCTCTTTTCTTTCACATCTGACATGAAGTCAGTCTGCAGAGCTGGCCAACTCTGAGTCCCACATTGCCAGGATGACTTCACACTGTCTCTACCACAACTGGGCTGCCTCTAGGCAGCATTATCTCTCACCTGGATTACCAAGTAGCCCTATAACTGGTCTCCTGCCTCTGCCCTTGCTCCCTGTAATCTTTTAGGAAAGCACACAACACTGGGATGATTAATTGAACAAGTGATTAAGTAAAGCTTGTCCGCCCAAGTGTTTCAAAATCCCCAGATTGAATTCTGCTTCAACAAACTAAAAGTCAAGGCCCTACACAGCCTACACACTATATCCCTTGCCTCCTCCACCCTGTCACCATTTCAGTTAGCCAGAGATCTTGAGTAATAGAATCAACAGAGTGCATACACATTGCAAGAAAGAATTTATTCTATTGACTTAAATAGTCAGAAGCTACATGCAATTTAGAAAGCCATAAGGAAGCTGGGACGTTCAGAATAAAAAAGCCAAAGATATAAGCCCATTAAAAAGCTAAAAGCCTAGCAGAACCCTCAAGGAGTTTTTCTGCCCCAGAAAGCTTATGTTCAAAGACAGAAGACTCTGAAGTTAGATGTCTACAGACAACAACAGCAGCAAATTAACACTAACCCAAAAAGGGATGAGTGTGCTTGTGTACAAAGTCCAGTTCTTCCATGTGCCCAGACCCACAAGATAGAACAAGTGGTAGTGTCAATAGTCAGAGTAGATCTTCTCTACACAGTTGGCTGACCCATCATCTAGCTTCTAGAAACACTTCACAGTCAATTGTGACACCCATTTCTTAAAAGTGCCTCAATTCAGTCAAATTGGCAATGAAGCTTAATCAAGCTTTTGTCAACCTGGCACCCAAATACATCTTCTTAAACCATACTTAGTCTCTAAAGAAGCAGAATAACAAGGTCATAATTCTGTACAACATGCCTTGTGTATAACCAAAATAGACTAATTACCTCTCATAAAAAGGAGAAAATAGTTTTAAAGAGGCTTACTCTTCTGATATTATGTAACATCAACATTATTATGTAAGCTCACACTTGAAAAGTGGTACAAAGTCCATCAATCATGTGTTATGTGTTACACCATAAGGGACTACAAGAGGAAACAAAAGAATGATACTCACCTAAGTATGTACACACATGTAAAAATATATACTTTATAAAATAGGGAAGGCACACTAATATTACCCTCCATGATTCAGATCCTATTGTTCCTATTGTTCCCATTGTCCACTCTGTCCCCACATTAGCAGACATATTGTCTCCCTCTTAGGCTTCCTGAGTTCTGATGGCCTCTATTCCACTGTCTCCACAAAGCCTCTACAGAGAGTCCCATTTTTCCCCAGAAATATCTATTCTTTATCATTATGTATTATTACCTTTCTTTGTATCACTCAGAGTAAGCAGTTTGGTTTTTTAATGCCCTGCACTAGAGTAAAATCTTTCTGAATATAAAGACTTTGTCCAATTTGTTCACTATTACATAGCCAGCTTCCAAAATCTACTTGGCAAACAGTTGACTCAAAAATGAAAAATGCAAACAAAATCACTGGATATACTTTAAAAATTAGACAACTATTTCCTCAAATACTTGAGTAATTAGTCACTGTCCTAAAACAAGGAAAACACAGTATTTTAAATTATTGTGTGATAAAAGCATTCTTAGAAGCATATATATCTCTTTTGCTCATTGTGGTGTGTGTGTGTGTGTGTGTGTGTGTGTGTGTGTACACATGTATGAGTGTAGGCATGCTATGCAGGCACAATGTTTATATAGGTGTACATATGTGTGTTGCTGTGCATGCATATAACAAAAGCAAAATGTCACCCTTGGATGTTGTTCTCTAGGAGTCATCCATCTTGTTTTTTGAGAAGGTTCTCTTATTGGCCCCAGGAATCTCACTTCTAACGCTGTGATTTCAAACATTGCCATAATGCCCAGCCTTCTTTACATAGACCATGGGCATTGAACTTGGATCCTCATGTTTACAATTACCAACTAAACTATCTCCCTAGTCCATTAGAAACAAATTTTTAAAAAAATATGTATCACATAGTTCAATGTCTGAAGACATTTTCATTCCAATTTTACACATCACTGCTGCAAACAATCTCCAATGTCACAAGTCTTTGGAAAGAAACTGATTATTGAGTATCTCAATATTTTCTTCCATACCAGAGAAATTCATTATAGCAGATGATCAAATGACTATTTAAGACCAGATGGGCAAAGCAACATTGGGCCAAAACCACTAGGAACTTCATCAGAAAGTGGTTGACATGAAAACTACAAACATGAATTCAAGCAAACTCATGACATGAGTTCTGGAAAAGATGGACATATAGAGTTGGACCAAGTGGTGCCTTAGTTGAAATTGTATAACCCCAGTGTCAGGGTAAATAGTGTTGTATTAAAAAATATATAAGCCTGAGTCTGTAATGCTGTTGAGGGTAAAGAACAAAAGAGAGAACTTTATTTATGTCATGAGAGAACGTGCAGCTATAAAAGACAACCACATCTCTTTAACCATCATCTCACCAAATATTTTGCAGCTCAGGCCTCTGTTAAAAATGATCAGTTCAGAAGTGGAGAGATGGCTCAATGGTTAAGAGCACTGGCTACTTTTCCAGAGAAAAGAAATTCTATTCCCAGCATCTACATGATGGCTCCCAACTATAACTCTTCTTCCAAGAGATCTAGCATCCTCTTCTGGCCTCCACAGGCACCAGGCATGCATGTGGCACACAGGTAGGCATCCAGGCAAAACAGCATATACACAAAGTAAATTTTATAAATAAATAAATAAATAAATAAATAAATAAATAAATAAAGGTTAATATGTTCTTATTCTTAGGGTCTAGCAGAAACACAAAGTGGATAAACAGAATGAAGAATCTCTAAGCTTTTCATATTGCTGTATTTCTAACCCAGCTTTACCCTAGGTAGACAGTAGCTTAACATGTGAGTACCATGGGTGTTAGCATTTTGTCTAGGCTCTGTGCCAGTTACCTGGCATCTGCCAGGTGTACCTGACTCACTATAAAATGGGCTACTTGCCTCCCTCCTCTTTTTCTTGATTTCTTGCTCTAGCTCTGTCCTCTCCCTTCTGCTCCCCCTTTCTCCCCATTCCCCTCCCCCCTCCATGTGTTCATAGCTGGCCTCTAGTTCTCTCTCTCTCTCTCTCTCTCTCTCTCTCTCTCTCTCTCTCTCTCTCTCTCTCTCTCTTTCTCTCTCTCTTTCTCTCTCTCTCTCCCCCTCTTTCTCTCTCTCTCTCTCTGACTCTGCATTTTTCTGTCTCTACTACCCTCTCAACCACCCTCCCCATGCCCTGAATAAACTCAATTTTATACTATACATTGTGTGGAAGGTCTTTCCCCCCAAAAGTAATCTAGCACTGAAAAAAGTGATAGTGGGTTATAACAGAGATAACTAAAGGCTATGCTAAATAAATGTCAAAAGTAAAATGTTTTCCACCTTCAGTGAATAAGCTTTAGTATCAAATACTTCAGACACACTGCTCCAAGACTGTATAAGATGGAACCAGCCAGGAGCACACAGAGAGCAGAAGCAGCAGAGCAGCTGGGACAGGGTTCCTCCTATCTCAATCTGCACCCAGGAGTCAGGGCTGTTTTGCAGCCCTCTGTGCTCAGATCTTGCCAGGAGAGAGCTGGTCTCCCAGGAGTGCTGACACAGGCTTACACACCCACAGGAGGAACAAGCTCAAGCCAGAGAAAGCAAGAATGTCTAACACCAGAGATTACCAGATGGCAAAAGGCAAACACAGGAATCTTATCAACAGAAATCAAGACTACTTGGCATCATCAGAACCCAGGACTCCCACCACAGCAAGTCCTGGTTACCCCAACACACTGGAAAACAAGATTCAGATTTAAAATCATATGTTGTGATGCTGATAGAGGATTTTAAGAAGGACATAAATAACTCCCTTAAAGAATTACAGGAAAACACAAGTAAACAGGTAGAAAGCCTTAAAAGGGAAATACAAAAATCCCTTAAAGAATTACCAGAGAATATAATCAAACAAGTAAAAGAATTGAACAAAACCATCCAGGATCTAGAAATGGAAGTAGAAACAATAAAGAAATCACAAAGGGAGACAACTCTGGAGATAGAAAACCTAAGAAAGAAGTAAGGAGCCATAGATGCAAGAATCACCAACAGAATACAAGAGACAGAAGAGAGAATCTCAGGGACAGAAGATACAGTAGAAAACATTGATCCAACTGTCAAAGAAAATGCAAAATGAAAAAAGATCCTAACCCAAAACATCCAGGAAATCCAGGACACAATGAGAAGAGCAAACCTAAGGATAATAGATATAGAAGAGAGTGAAGACCTCCAACTTAATGGGCCAGTAAATATCTTCAACAAAATTATACAAGAAGACTTCCCTAACCTTAAGAAAGAGATGACTATGAACATACAAGAAGTCTACAGAACTCCAAATAGTTTGGATCAGAAAAGAAATTCCTCCCATCACATAATAATCAAAACACCAAATCCACAAAACAAAGAAAGAATATTAAAAGCTGTAAGGGAAAAAGGTCAAGTAACGTATAAAGGCATGCCTATTAGAATTACACCAGACTTCTCACCAGAAACTATGAAAGCCAGAAGATCTTGGGCAGATGTCATACAGACCTTAAGAGAACACAAATGCCAACCCAGGCTACTATACCCAACAAAACTCTCAATTACCATAGATGGAGAAACCCAGGCATTCCATGGTTAAATTTACACAATATCGTTCTACAAATCCAGCCCTTCAAAGGATAAAAAATGGAAAACTCCAACACAAGGAGGGAAACTACAGCCTAGAAAAAGCAAAAAAGTAATCTTTCAACAAAACTAAAAGAAGATACCCACATGAACAGAATTCTAACTCCAATAACAAAAATAACAGGAAGCAACAATTACTTTTCCTTAATATCTCTTAATATCAATGGACTCAATTCCCAGATAAAAAGACATAGACTCACAGACTGGATACATAAACCTGACCCAACATTTTGCTGCATACAGGAAACCAAGCTCCCTGACAAAGACAGATACTACCTCAGAGTAAAAGGCTGGAAAGCAATTTTCCAAGCAAATGAGCCCAAGAAACAAGCTGAAGTAGCCATTTTAATATCTAATAAAATTGACTTTCAACCTAAAGTTATCAAAAAAGATAAGAAGGGACACTTCACACTCATCAAAGGTAAAATCTAACAAGATGAACTCTCAATTCTAAATATCTATGCTCCAAATACAAGGGCATCCACATTCATAAAAGAAACTTTACTAAAGCTCAAAGCACACATTGCATTGTATGCAATAATAGTGAGAGACTTCAATACCCCACTCTCATCAATTTACAGATCACAGAAACAGAAACTAAACAGAGACACAGTGAAACTAACAGAAGTTATAAAACAATTGGATCTAACGGATATCTATAGAACATATTATTCTAAAACAAAAGGGTATACTTCATGGTACCTTCTCCAAAACTGACCATATAAGGTTACAAAACAGTCCTCAACAGATACAAGAAGATTGAAATAATCCCATGCATCCTATCAGAGCACCACAGAGTAAGGCTGGTCTTCAATAACAACATAAACAATAGAAAGCCCACATACACATGGAAGTTGAACAACACTCTACTCAATGACAACTTGGTCAAGGAAGAAATAAAGAAAGAAATTAAAGATTTTTTAGAGTTTAATGGAAATAAAACCACAACATAAACAATCTTATGGGACACAATGAAAGCAGTACTAAGAGGAAAACTCATAGCTCTGAGTGCATCCAAAAAGAAACTGGAGAGAGCATACACTAGCAGCCTGACAGCACATCTGAAAGCTTTAGAACAAAAAGAAGCAAAATCACCCAAGGGGAGTAGACAGCAGGAAATAATCAAACTCAGGGCTGAAATCAACCAAGTGGAAACAAAAAGAACTATACAAAAAAATCAATCAGACCAGGAGCTGGTTCTTTGAAAAAAATCAACAAAATAGATGAACCCTTAGCCAAACTAACTAGGTGGCACAGAGGCAATATCCTAATTAACAAAATTAGAAATGAAAGGGAAGACATAACAACAGAAACTGAGGAAATAAAAAAAATCATCAGATCCTACTACAAAAGCCTATACTCAACAAAACTAGAAAACCTGGATGAAATGGAAAATTTTCTAGACAGGTACCAAAGGTTAAATCAAGATCATATAAATAATCTAAACAGTCTCATATCTGCTAATGAAATAGTAACAGTCATTAATAGTCTCCCAACCAAAAAAGTCCAGGACCAGATGGGTTTAGTGCAGAGTTCTATCAGACCTTTAAAGAAGACCTAATACCAATACTCCTCAAACTATTCCACAAAATAGAAACAGAAGGAACACTACCTAATTCATTCTATGAAGCCACAATTACTCTGATACCTAAACCACACAAAGACCCAACAAAGAAAGAGAAGTTCAGACCAATCTCCCTTATGAATATCAATGCAAAAATACTCAATAAAATTCTCGCAAACCAAATCTGAGAACACATCAAAATAATCATCCATCATGATCAAGTAGGCTCCATCCCAGGGATCTAGGGATGGTTCAATATACAGAAATCCATCAACATAATCCACTATATTAAAAAAACTCAAAGAAAAAAGCCATGTGATCATCTTATTTTTATTAGATATTTTCTTTATTTACATGTAAATTTCTCCTTTCCCAGTTTCCCCTCCAAAAAACAAAGAAGCAAACAAAAACAACAAAAACAACCCCCTGTTGTCTCTCCCCTCCCGTGATAATCTTATTAGATGCTAAGAAAGCACTTGACGAAATCCAACACCCCTTCACACTAAAAGTCTTGGAAAGATTAGGAATTCAAGGCCTATACCTAAACATAGTAAAAGCAATATACAGCAAACCAGTAGCCAACATCAAACTAAATGGAGAGAAACTTGAAGCAATCCCACTAAAATCAGGGACTAGACAAGGCTGCCCACTCTCTTCCTACATATTCAATATAGTACTTGAAGTCCTAGCCAGAGCAAATGGAAAATAAAAGGAGATCAAAGGGATATAAACTGGAAAGGAAGATATCAAATTATCACTATTTGCAGATGATACTATAGTATACTTAAGTGACCCCAAATATTCCACCAGAGAGGTCCTAACCTGATAAACAAATTCAGCAAAGTACATGAATATAAAATTAACTCCTTCCATGGGTATTCTGTTCCCCCTTTTAAGAAGGAATAAAGTGTCCACATTTTGATCTTCCTTGTTCTTGAGTTTTTTGTGGTTTGTGGATTGTACTTTGTGTATTCCAAACTTCTGGTCTAATAACCACTTATCAGAGAGTGTATACCATGTGTGTTCTTTTGTGATTGGGTTCCCTCACTCAGAATGATATTCTCTAGATCCATCCATTTCCCTAAGAATTTCATAAATTCATTGTTTTTAATACCTGAGTAGTACTCCATTTTATAGATGTACCATATTTTCTGTATCCATTCCTCTGTTGAGGGACATCTGGGTTCTTTACAGTTTCCAGCAATTATAAATAAGGCTACTATGAACATGGTGGAGCATGTGTCCTTATTACATGTTGGAGTGTCATCTGGGTATATGCCCAGGAGTGATATAGCTGGGTCCTCTGGTAGAACTATGTCCCCCAGTGTAGGGGAATGCCAGGGCCAGTAATCCGGAGAGGGTGGGGTGGCGAGCAGGGGGAAGGGGGAGGGAACAGGGGTTTGTTCTTGTTGTTGTTTTGGGGTTTGGGGAGTTTTTGGAAGGGAAACTGGGAAATATGACATGTAAATAAAGAAAATATCTAATTAAAAAAAATTAACTCAAGCAAATCAGTGGCCTTCCTCTGCACAAAGGATAAAGAGGTTGAGAAAGAAACTAGGGAAACAACACTCTTCACAATGGTCACAAATAATATAAAATACCTTGGTGTGACTCTAAGCAAGTGAAAGATCTGTATGACAAGAACTTCAAGTCTCTGAGTAATGAAATCAAAGAAGATCTCAGAAGATGGAAAGATCACCCATGCTCATGGATTGGCAGAATTAATATAGTAAAAATGGCCATCTTGCCAAAAGTAATCTACAGATTCAATGCAATCTCCATCAAAATTCCAACTCAATTCTTCACAGAGTTAGAAAGGGCAATTTACAAATTCATCTGGAATAACAAAAAGCCTAGAATATGGAAAACTATTCTCAACAATAAAAGAACTTTTGGTGGAATCACCATCCCTGACCTCAAGCTGTACTACAGATCAATTATGTTTAAAAAAAAAACTGCATGGTATTGGTACAGTGACAGACAGGTAGATCAATGGAATAGAATTGAAGACCCAGAAATGAACCCACACACCTATGGTTACTTGATCTTTGACAAGAGAGCTAAAACCATTCAGTAGAAAAAAAGACAGCATTTTCAACAAAGGTGCTGGTTCAACTGCTGGTCAGCATGTAAAAAGATGCAAATCAACCCATTCTTTTCTCCTTGTACAAAGCTCAAGTCCAAGTGGATCAAGGACCTCCACATAAAGCCAAATACACTGAAACTAATAGAAAAAAAAAACTGGGGAAGAGCCTCCAGCACATGGGCACAGAAGAAAATTTCCTGAACAGAACAACAATAGCTTATGCTCTAAGATCAAGAATTGACAAATGGGACCTCATAAAATTACAAAGCTTCTGTAAGGCAAAAGATACTGTCAACAGGACAAAACAGCAACCAACAGACTGGGAAAAGATCTTTACAGGGCTAATATCCAATATATAAGAACTCAAGAAGTTAGACTCCAGAGAACCAAATAACCCTATTAAAAAATGGGGTTCAGAGCTAAACAAAAAATTCTCAACTGAGGAATACCGAATGTCTGAGAAGCATCTAAAGAAATGTTCAAGATCCTTAGTCATCAGGGAAATGCAAATCAAAACAACCCTGAGATTCCACCCCACACCAGTCAGAATGATTAGGATTGAAAACTCTGGTGACAGCAGATTCTGGCAAGGTTGTAGAGAAAGAGGAATCCCTTCATTGCTGGTGGGATTGCAAGCTGCTACAACCACTCTGGAAAGCAGTTTGTAGGTTCCTCAGAAAACTGAATATAGTACTACCTGAGGACCTAACTATACTACTCCTGGGCATATACCCAGAAGATGCTCCAACATGTAATAAGGACACATGCTCCACTATGTTCATGTAGCCTTTTTTTATAAAAGCTAGAAGCTGGAAAGAACCCAGATGTCCCTCAACAGAGGAATGGATACAGAAAATGTGGTACATTTACACAATGGAGTACTACTCACCTATTAAAAACAATGAGTTTATGAAATTTTTAGGGAAATGGATGGATCTGAAGGACATCATCCTGAGTAAGGTAACCCAATCACAAAATAACACACATGGTATGCACTCACTGATAAGTGGATATTAGCGATATTAGCCCAGAAGCTCGGAATACCCAAGATACAATCCACACACCACATCAAACTCAAGAAGAAGGAAGACCAAAGTATGGCTACTTCGATCCTTCTTAGAAGGGGGAACAAATACCCATGGGAGGAGTTACAGAGACAAAATGTGGAGCGGAGACTGAAGGAATGACAATCCAGAAACTGCCCCACCCAGGGATCCATCCCATATACAATCACCAAACCCAGACACTATTTGTGGATGCCAGCAAGTGCTGGCTGAGAGGAGCCTGATACAGCTGTCTCCTGAATGGCTCTGCCCGTGCCCGACTAATACAAAAGTAGAGGCTCACAGCCATCAATTGGACTGAGCACAGGGTCCCCAGTGAAGGAGCTAGAGAAAGGAGCTGAACTACACACTCAACTGTAGAGATATTTGTACATCCATGATTTTTCTGGCTTCTTTAATTTGGCCCTATCTCTCAGAAGCTCTCGGACCCTGTTTATGAGAGCACCTGAGCATCCTAGACCTCCACAAAAGGACTTCTTGCCATTTCTCTCCTCCATTTGAAACATTTGTGACTATAGGAGAGACATTTTTATAAAACTCAAAAGAAAATAGAGTGGTGCTAAGTTATATCCTGTGGTGGTTTGAATAGGCAGCCCCCATAGGCTCATGTGTGAGTGGTTGGCCCATAGGGAGTGGCACTACTAGGAGGTGTGGCCCTGTTGGACTGGGTGTGGCCTGTTGGAGGAAGTGTGTCACTGTAGGGGTGGGCTTGAGGTCTCCTATGCTCAAGCTACATCGAGAGGGGTATATACTCTTCTCATCTTTGGCCTACAGATCAAGATGTAGTAGTACTCTCGGTATCTCCAGCACCATGTCTGCCTGCATAGTGCCATGTTTTCTGCCATGATGATAATGGACTAAACCTCTAAAACTGTAAGCTAGCTGCAATTAAGTGTTTTCCTTTATAAGAGTTGCCTTGATCATGATGTCTCTTTACAGGAACAAAACCCTAAGTCACATCCGAGCATTTATTACTCTTATTCCATTGAAATTCAATTCACTGTATATGCTCAGGACCCTCAGGACTCCACCTCTAAAAAGGCTCTTACCTAGTTTCTGCACTTATCATATTATTCCAGTCAAAATGGCCATCGTCACAACATGTTGGCAAGGATGTGGGAAAAGAGAAACACTTATTCACTGTTGGTGGAAGAGAGTAGACTATTATAGCCACTGTGGAAATCAGTATGGAGACTTCAAGAAGCTAAAAATAGAACTACCATATGAGCCAGTTGTACAACTCCTGTCCTGTGTATACACAAAGGCCTATGAGAGAAATACCTTCATATTCATGTCCATGGCCATTGTATTCACAACATCCAGGAAATGGAATCACCACAAGTCCCCACCAGCTGATTAATCAACAATGAAAACATGGAACACAGACACAACAACATTCTACTCAGTACTAAAGAAAATTAAAATTATGAAAATTTCAGGAATACAGATAAAACTGTAAAAACCTCATACAGTAAGGCATCTAAACCCAGAAGGACAGAGGTCGCTTGTATGTATATAGAACCTAGGTTCAAAGGTTTCAATGTCTGTGTCTAAGTTACAGGGAGTACCTGCAGAGGGTAGGAAGCAAGAAAGGAGCCTTGAATGGAGTGCGTAGAACCAAAGAGAATATAACAAAATACATGTGATATGGAAACAGAGAAAAACACATGGGGTGGAAAGGTTTAAATAGGGAAAGTAAAGAGGAGAAGAATCAACCAAAACTAAGGATGTATTAAAAAGCCATATGAACACTTATGTGTTTCCTAGGTTAACTAAAACAAAGAGCTTGGCAGGATCTGTCATGCATGATTGTGTAACACTGTGCTCCCAGAAAGCAGAGATTGTTATACCAAACTCCCATTGCTAGGTGTGGGATACCTTCCTGTGAGTCATGACTACAAAATACCTGGAAGCTCTCAAAATAATTCAGGGGTCTTGCCACTGCTCCTGCTTGCTCACCAGAATTAGTAAGATCCTGTTAGGAAAACACCATAATATCAACCTTCCAGGCAAAATAGTCCATGGGTGCAATACTGGCATGACTGTCTCAGAGGCAACCAAGTACTTCCTGGTTATATCTGAGGTCTGTTCCATGAAAGGGACTGCAGGAT
This sequence comes from Mastomys coucha, assembly GCF_008632895.1. Taxonomy (NCBI): domain Eukaryota; kingdom Metazoa; phylum Chordata; class Mammalia; order Rodentia; family Muridae; genus Mastomys; species Mastomys coucha. The sequence continues at coordinate 75,583,602 of NW_022196898.1, read as the reverse complement.
TGGCACTCTAAAGACATAATAGACATCATGGAAGGGAGGGTGGAAAGGCTCTAAGACCCAGAGGATGAAATAAAGGATGACTACTATAGAATACAGTCACCTGGATATGACATGGCTGTTGCCATCATGAACACAGAATCATGAACAGCATCAAGACCTGAAGAAGACATGACAACAGGAGAGAGACTAGTGGGTAAGTTAATCAGGGGTCAGTAGGGATGTGAGGGAGATGAAGACGGTGCATTAATCTGGTTTCCTGTGGCTGTCTTTGGTTGTCACCGCACTGTCCTGGCATCTCAAATATGCAGGGATTTCTACTGCAGCTGCAGCTTTGTGTCCACCAATGGCCTTTGCTGGTCTACTACAGTGCCAAGCCTTGGCTGTTCTCCATGAACCCCTCTATCCTGGGGCCTCCACTGCAAATGAAGTACACTTTCACAGTGTCCTCTTCTCACTTCTCCTTGGAGACTCCAACCCTACCACACAGGGTCAAGCCTCAGTTGCTCTTCAAGAGACCCCTTCATTCCTTCAAAACCATGTGAGGAATTCTTTACACATCACCAAGTTTAAATACCAGCTTGAGATGTAGCCTTGGCCACCCTGGACTCCAGCTTCAGTGTGTCAACTCTAAATAAATACTCCTAGAAGACCTCGCTTCAGGATACCAGTCTGAATCACAGCTGAGTCTCCAGTCTCCCCTGGACAGAAACTACAGATTCTTAATTCAAAATATCACACAAAGAGTCCCAGAGAGGACTTGAGAGACTCTCAGACATTCTTCTGAAGCACCACAAGCCAGGCTTCCATCCTCTGCATCTCTCTCATCTTGTTTCCTTTCCAAGTTCCTACATAATAACACACCATGCTCCAAGCGCTCAGTGGCTTTCCTAGGCCAAACTTCCCAAATCCTCCCACAGTCTTCCCAAATACAGCATGGCTATATTTGTCACACCGATATACCACATTCCATTTCCAATTCATGTCGTAGCTTGGTTTATATCATTGTGATAAACACATGGCCAAAAACTACCTGGGTAGGAGAGGGTTTCTGTTCAACAGTTTACAGTCCATCATGAGAGGAAGTCAGGACGTGAAATCAAGGCAGGAACTCAGCTGTGGGGAACAAAGCATAGACCATGGAGACAGCTATCTACTGCCTTGCTCTGCTTTTATATACTAAGACACCATCCTTAGAAGTCTGGCCCCTCCCACAACAATAATTAATCATTAATCTATGAACTTACATATAGGCCAATTTGATATAGGCATGTTCTCAATAGAGGTTACCTCTTCTCAGATGACTCCAGGTTGTGTCATGTTGACAAAACTAACCAGCACAGAAGATCATAACACACTACATACAAATTAAAAAACAAAAAACAAAACAAACAAACAAAAAAACAGAGAAAACTGAAAGGCTATTAAAGGAAGTGTGGGGGTTGGGGAAGCAGTGCCCTTGTTAGGGACTGTATGTGTGTACATTTAATTTATTTCAAATAAGTTGAGAAGAATATTTTCTGACTACCTTGAAACTGGAGCTGATACATAAGAGATGCTTCATGGTTGCTCTGTCTCAAGTGATTGACTAGTGCATAAATACTTCAGTCAGTTAACATCTAAATAAATTTTTAAAAGTTACACATTGTCTCTCTTTTTGATAAACTTATACTCTTATACCAACATTTATTCTTCAATAATTGATAATAATTTGGTCATGTCAATGAATACATTAAACACTTAAATTGGTACTGCATTTTATATGAAGGTGTTAATGTGTTCCACAGCTTTTAATTCTAGGACAGAATACATTTTTCAATGTTTCTTAGGGTATAGAAATAGGGTGGTACACACACATAATCCCAGCATTGAGGAGGCTAAGTAAGGCAAAGGGATTGAGAGTTTGAGATTCAATTACATGTGCACGTGCACACGCACACACAGGCATTCCATGTGAATAAATTCATTTGAATTATAAGTAATCAAGAATTCTACAAAACAAAAAAAACTGTTATTTTTTTTGGTTCTACTGAAAACAGTACTACTCTGCAGCAGAAATAATATGTTTCATTTTTAAATGATGTGAATGGGTTATTCTTGATTTAAAGATCCAAGTTAATGTCTATTCCAACATTGTTCCCATGTAATAAAATGACAGAAGCTGCATTAGTTAGTGTAAGTGACAAATTCCATGATTCATGCCAATTAATTCCTTTGGCAACTACAATTTCCATCCCACTATTACAGAAAATTTTATCCACAGAAGGCAATAAACACCTGCCCACAGCAAATAATAGAACTTTTCACACACAGAATGAACTTTCAAAGCAGTTGTCAGTTAGTGAAATGTATGCAAGTGTCCAGAAATTGCAGCTGTTCAATCAGTTTCAAATGACACGGCCTTTAGCAATCCAGCCAGCATGAGAAGAAGCAATGAAATAGTTTCAAAATCTAAAACAATGTTGGCAAGGAAAACTGTTAAAAGGGAATACAGTAGTCAGAAGTCAATTCAATGTAAACATTAGGAACATAAAGTAAGGTTTTCATCTCACAAAGATTAAAGAAAGCATGGCTGGGGAGCACAGTAGAGATTAATATTCTCTATGCTCATGTTTTGTATTTAGTTCACACTAAAAAGTTTATACTTAACTTTGTTTATGTTTTACCTGTATTTCCAGAAGAAATTAATCCAATTGGAAAATTGGCTTGTTCTGAAACACTTATTCTGTATATACTAATAGACATTTCTTAATTTCCTAAAAAAATTTCATAATTTATTGAGTCTTGAAAATATTATTTAAGTGTTCCTTTAGGACAATAGAACAAGTATCATTTACAACTCATATAGTATAGAGAACTGTATAGTATATACAGACTAGAAGGGTCTGGAAGATACAACACAAAGATGATAAATGTTTAAGAAAATAGAAATTTAATAATTAAACATTTATATCTAATTTTTTATTTCCATAGATTTTTCCACAGTTTTTACACATCAATAGAAGGTAAATTCTTTTTTTTTTTTTT
>NW_022196898.1:75524981-75580496 GCF_008632895.1 Mastomys coucha | reverse complement strand
CTGTGTTACCTTGGCTGTCCTAGAACTCATTCTGTAGACCAGGCTGGCCTCCAACACACTGAGATCCACCTGCCTCTGCCTCCCAAGTGCTGGGATTAAAGGCATGCGCCACCACTGCCCAGCAGAAGGTAAATTCTTAACAATTTATTTCTACTATTTTCTCTGATCTTTCTGTAGTATCATAACCAGGAAGTCCTATTAGGGCTGAAAGATTCCTTTCTAGCACTGACCTGGGATCACTCTCCCACATTTCAGCAAATAAAAACACAAAGTGATAATGTAAAGTTGACAGTTACTCAAGATATTAGATCTTTGTTCAACAATCAGTTATTTTCTATAACTGTCAATGTGTGCTTCATATGCTACCATCTATAATATACATCATAATTCTTAATATATGTCTGAAATTCAATTTTATTCAATCCATATATCTTTGCAGGTCTGAGCTTAAAGTTGTGTATCTCTTACATGAACAAGTATGTCATCTTTAATGAGGTGACACTGTTAAATGGCCAAGAAAACATTCTTGGCTGTGACATGCTTTTAAAATGTCAACTTTAGGAGGCTGGAGAGAAGGCTCAGCAGTTAAGAGCACTGGCTGCTCTTCCAGAGGTTCTGAGTTCAATTACCAGCAACCACATTGTGGCTCACAATCATTTATAATGGGATTTGATGCCTCCTTCTATCTGATGGTGTCTTGTCTTGCAGGCATACATATGAATAGAGTGCTCATACAAATAATTAAATAAATCAAAAATACTACTTTTATCAAGGACCTCATCTATGTCCCAGTACAGATGCAAGAGCATCTGCCACCAATGCAGTGAGACCTTTCGGGTGAGCATGCCTAACTAAAATTCTAGAAAATGAATCATGGGTCACCAAAAATTCTATGTGCTGGGAGGTACATGCAAAACAGGGCATCCATTTTCACTGTTCTTAAAACAGAAAATCTCCCTGCCTGATCAAGCCCGTAAGTTGCCATTAAGTCACAGACCTTTGTGACAACTGACATGTTTCTCGGTGAAAGGGAAATCATATCATAAGCCTAGTTCTCCTCTGTGAATGCTGTCTAGCTTCTGCTAAGCCTCAACTTGTAGATTAAGTCTTTCCATTCAAGGAGAAAGATGTCACATGTCACAAAGGTCATGACCATTAGGGCTTCCTTTCTCAAGATTTCAAGCAGTGTCAGCCAATTAAAGAACTGTGTGTTTTAATCTTCACACTTTATTAAAATACATTTGGGGGTAAGCATTTATTTAACAGTCACCTGATGAGTGCTTGAACAATTCAAAACAACAGAAAGTTTTCAAAATTCATATGCTGATTTATTTCTAAACCTAGGTAGCACGTACTTGAGATGAGAACTGTAGCTGTCTTTACATTTTCTTCACACTTTAGATGTTTACAGTGTGGCTTTTCAAACTTGTCATCTCACTGTAGTCACCAAGAAGCTTGAAAATCGATTATATAGGACCCATGAGACTATAAACTAATTGGTCTTGAATGGCCTGGAGATGGGAATTTTTACCAGATCCTCAATGTTCTTAATGGTTACATTTGAGAACCACTAGTCTATGAGAATATTAATCACAACATCATTCTGAAGACATTAGATAAATCCTTACAGCTTCCCAATGGTGCCTGGCATGGCCAGGAGATGCTATATAGCTAACATTACAAATGTCAGCACATTCGCCCATGTACTGTTACAACACTGTCTTAGGGGAGGCATTGTTATTCCTTTCTCACAGACAGAAAACCTGAAGACTAGGAGGTATAGACTGTTTACCCAAAGCATCCTGTGAATAAATAGTAGAATCGTTATTTTAACTCAAGCCTCTTTATTTCCAAAGCACCTTCTATTTCCAATATTACTTCCAAAAGGTGAAAATTCATTTTCAGAAGTGAAATATTTCCTGTGTGATCATATGGTTGTAAATGCACCATGGCTAACTATTTTATGAAATCTCATTCATTCATATTGAATTTCTTTTGTTAAGGAGAATTTTAATTTCTTTTCATTACTCAAAGAGGCAGTTGTGTCACATGCTCGAGAAATGTTGCACTGTGTCATATTCTTTGCTCAACGATGAGCTACTCAAACACAGTACAAATGTTTGCCAAACTGGATGCTTGTTGGGGAAAATACATCACTGTGTAGTGTTGCAACTTCCAAGTTGTTTGAAAGAGAACCTATCATATCAATAAAACTTCCATTGGATTTTACTGTCATGGAGAGGAAACTGCAGAGTATCGGCAAATAGGATGCTAGATAAAATTTGCTGAGTTTTCTTGCACTGTGAGCCACTGTTTGCAATCTCTGTCCTCTCACAGTGCCCCTCTTCTTCTAATGCCTGTCTGTATCATGAAAGACCTGTGCTTCCTCTCTTAAGGTATATGCTGGATCTTCACCACTCATTTCAGCTTCTCTTTGACTGTTAATTTCTTGCCCCGTATGGTATTCATCACTTAGCCAGAAAATACCCATTGACAACTCCATATTCAGCTGTTTTCAGGTTTGTGACTCCAAAAGGAAAAGTCTTCCTCTCCTACTAGAGTATGAAGAAATACAAAATCCTAATTATCCCTCTATGATCCTATAGACCACCCCATACTAATCTTTGTAGTGTAAGAACCCAGACAAGAAGAGTGTGTCTATTTCTACAGACAAAATGCTAATTCTCTGTGATCACCAGCCCTGCAATACTGAGGCAGGAGAAGGAGACATGGATACCATAGGAAGGGATTCAGTTCATACTGGAATAGCAAACATCTAGTATCCTAACGGTGTGTAAAAGTCCCCAGAAGCAAAATGTAGATATTTTATTCAAAAAACCTTAGACAGGGCCTGATGTTACATATTTTTATCAAGTTCCTAGACAGTGTCAGAGAGCACTCCCTCTGAAGACAAGCACTGGTCTCCTTTCTATATCTTGCACATAATTATCTAATGTGGTAGATGCTCTAAAGCTTGGGGGTCCCCACAGGGATGAAATACAATCTCACATGCTTCTCTGAGTGCAGTGCCTGCTCAGGGTCAGCTGTATTCCCGTCACAACACTGAAATAGAAGAGGTGTTGTGTGTCAGCATTGAGACATATTGGCAGAACTCTGATAAAAAAACACTTTACAATTTCATATCACCTTCCATTCCAAAGTGTCCCAGAAGCTGTATACATTCAGCACCACAGAAAGATGATAGAAGTGACCAGCTCCAAGGGTGAAGGAGGTGGCAGGAGATGGAGTGGGGGTAGAGAAATACATGAGCCAAGGACAGTGAGACATTCTTTGTTAAAGGCAACACACACTGAATACACTGAAGTTAATTTTTTTTTCAGTGCTCATAGTAAAAGTATAACAGTGCCTGGGTTAATGTTCAGAATCATTTTTATAGTTCTACCCCTCAGGAGGTCCTTACAGGGGCACAGAGAAAAATAACAGAAAATCAGGAAGATTTAATAAAGCTAAAATTATCAGGAAGTCTACGGGGGGGCCTGGGGCAAGGCATGCTAAATTTTCCCTTCAATGGTGACATCTTGGGCCTTAAAAGGCAACTTTCTGTAATTCATTATTTGTATTTGTTAGCATGAGAAATAGCTTCTTGTTTCTACTTTTCAGACTACATATTACACAGTGTAAGTGTCTGGGTTAATTTAATGTACCCAAGGACAGTACTGGGAGTCTCTACATATCCTCATTGGGAAAGATCACCATACAGCATAGATCAAGAAACTGAGATTTTGTTGGTTGGTTGGTTGTTTTTTTTTGTTTGTTTGTTTTGTTTTTTGGCACAAGGTCTCATCGTATAGCTCTGGCTGTCCTGGAATTCACTATTTAAACCAGGCTGGCATCAAACTCACAAAGATCCACCTACCTCTGCCTTCAAAGTGCTGGAATTAAGATGTATGCCACTATACTTGACTGATCAATGGAGATTTTATTAATGGTGTATTTTCACATTTTAACAATGGTATTTCTCATTTGCTATTAAGAACTCTTGAGAGGTTTCCCTGACTGGGTAGGCACACCACTGCACTTCTTTTAACTGCTATGACTATAGCTAGTTAAGAAATGGAGACCCATAGTCCCCGCAAGATCCCATCAAAGAGAATGCCACATCCAACAGGGAAGGACATAGCATATTGAAAAGAAAAAGAGAAATTCATCTGCTATTTCATATCTCATAGTGGTTCAAATGAACTTTGTGAAATATGTTCGTATGATCACTCTCAAATCTTTCACTTACAAAGGACAAAGAGAAGAGGGATTGTTAGACGAAAAAAATGCATTTGTTCAACATCTACTATTCTCCTGCTTATCTTTGAGACAAGGTGATAAAACCTGTCCTGGTGATCAGATAACTGTGGTCATTCCATCAGAGAAACAGAATTCTAATCACCCTGTTAGAACTCCATCTAAAGAAAACCAGGCTACTCAAAAATCCCAGAGGAGATATTTTCCTCACAGCATACAGTTCAACTTCCCATTCAGCAATCCTGACCCAGCTTGTAGCTTCCCCTGTCATTTCAGGCTCTCACAAAGTCCGGGCCAAAACCCTATTTTTATAAATCCTGGAAAGTGGCTGTTGCTTTTGGTTATCTCTCAGGATTCTGTCAGTTGCACAGCCAGAGACAGTGCTGCTGGGCTCACTCCAGAGGAACGTGGTGGTGAAGTGAGGACTTGAGATGAGGATTTACACTCAGTGGCCAGCTCCAGAAGGATTGTAGATAGAAGGTGGACTGAGAGAACGGTGCTCAAGAGAGCAGTCAATAGAATCAGTCCAACATACGACTGTGATGCCTTCTGGTTTGCTGTGCACCTGACAATAGTACAAAATTAAAAATGCACATATACTTTGTAAATCAAAAACAAGTATGGCAGCCTAGAGGGGAAAGGTCCCAGGTACAGGAAATCTTTAAGACAATCCATTGACTTTGTTGGAGTTGTCACTTGGTTTATTTGCTGAAAGTCCATCTGCTTCTCAGAAGATTTAAACTGATGTCAATCAACCACAACCATATCCTTGAGCACTTACTCCACCTAGGAAAAGCTCTAAGAATTGGGGATTAGTAGTAATCAAGATAACAGCTCTGCCTCTTGGAACTAATAGCCTGCCAATAGTGAGATGGATCACCTCCATTGTCAACTTGATGGATTATAGGAGTTGACTCCTATAATCTCCATGGAAACAGTTTGTGGGAAGTATTTCTAAGAGTGTTTTAAGAGAAGTTTAACTGAGAATGTGGGCAATGTTGTCCCATAGACTGAAGGTATCAGGACTGGATTTAAAGGGGGAAGAAAGTTTAGGGCCAGCACACGTCTTAACCATGGCTACAATGTGATAGGTTGCCTCATGCTCCTGCCGCCATGAATTCCCTGCAATGATGGACTGTACCCTCAATCTATGAGCCAAAATCAACTCATCCTTCTTTAGTCTGCTTTTGTCAGGTTGTGGGAATGAGAAAGGTTAAAAAAAAAAAAAAAAGGTTAACTTAGCAACAATAAGGCAATTGTCCAAAAGGATTTTTGATAAGACTTCAGAGACCTCATGATGTAGGGTAGGCTCAGAACGGTCTGCTACATGGTATGTCATGCATATATAAGTCATGGTAGGCAGCGCTTGTATATACACACTTACTAACTAGAATAAATAAATAAAATAAATAAAATAACTAACACACTTATTAACAAGAATGGCTATACTATAATGCTATGAGGCACCAAGACCTTTAAATTTTTATATATATATATATATATATATATATATATATATATATATATGGCCTTTGAAGCTACTATTATCAAAAATAATCTACTGTGAATAAAAAAAAATTCCCTGAGCTCAGATGGACAGTACAGAGCAATTCCACTTGATGACATGGCCACCTACTATATTGTCTGTAAAGCACAGAGCAAATTTCCGATCCTTTAAGGAAACAAACAGGCAAACAAACAAAATCCAGCTCAAACAAAGCACTTGTCATACTTACTCTTCTATTGCTGTGATAAGACACCACGACCAAGAGAACTTACAAAAGAAAGAATTTAATTTGGGGTTCATCGTTCCAGAGTGTTAGAGTCTATGGCCATCATGGCAGGATACATGGCTGCAGGCAGGCAGGCATGGTGGTGTAGCAGTAGCCAAGACGACATTCTAGCCCACAAACATGAGGCAGAGACAGCTAACTGGATGGCATCGGTTTCTGAAACCTCAAAGCCCACACTCAGTGGCACACTTCCTCCATCAAGGCCATACATCATAATCCTTCCCAAACAGTTCCATCAATTGTTGGATGGACTACGTTATAAGCCTAGAGGGATAACTGATTGCAGAAACAACCCACTGAACATGGGAAGTTCATAGAGGACTGATTATTTGGGGTAACAAAATACAAAGTAATAAAGTCATTATTGTAGAAGAAATCATTCAAAAGCTTGGAGGAAGACTGCAAGCTATGTAAAATCACAATTAAATTGTGTTTCATGCTTACTAATTTTAAGACAATATTTCTAAGGCAGCTTTAGAATATATAAGGCAAGCACTACTAATAGTATTAGCTATTGTTGGCAAAGTATGCACTGAGCATACTTTGCATACATGTGTACTGTGACTTTTGCTTTAATCCTTAGCAAAAATATTCTCTGAATCATGTACAATTGATATAAAGGAAGAAAAAAATGTTCTGTGGCCTTCATTGAACTTCATGGTAATGATCTGTATTGTTCTATGCTAGGGTCACCACACTCTTACCTTTGACTCTTTGACTCTTCACTGTCTACTGTCCTCTGCAAATAAAGCATCTCAAGTTAAGGGTTGACCATTAGGCCCTAGGTTCTAGACAACCACTTGGTGAGTGACTAAAGAAATGACAATCTGGTTCACTGCAGGCTGGTTACAGTTGAGAACAGAAGACATGCAGGGACTCATCTTTGCACTGGGCAGTGCAGTTAGAATGGGTTTCAGTCTTTTTTTCTGCCCTACTTAGTAGTCACACCCTTAAAGTATAAGCTAAGAAAGTGTTTAAATTCATGTACATTAGAAAAACTATGCTCCTTAAAAATCAATTTGCTCCATTCATTTGCCTAAGAATTTCATGAATTCATTGCTTTTAATGTCTGAGTAGTGTTCCATTGTGAAGATGTACCCCATTTTCTGTATCCATTCTTCTGTTGAGGGACATCTGGGTTGTTTCCAGCTTCTGGATATTATAAATAAGACTGCTATGAACATAGTAGAGCATGCGTCCTTATTACATGTTGGAGTATCTTCTGGGTATATGCCCAGGAGTGGTATATCTGCGTCCTCAGGTAATACTATGTCCAATTTTCTGAGGAACTGCCAAACTGATTTCCAGAATGGTTGTACCAGCTTGCAATCCCACCAATAATGGAGAAGTGTTCCTCTTTCTCCACAACCTCTCTAGCATCTGCTGTCACCTGAGTTTTTGATCTTAGCCATTCTGACTGGTGTGAGGTGGAATCTCAGGGTTGTTTTGATTTGCATTTTCCTGATGACTAGGGATGTTGAGCATTTCTTTAGGTGCTTCTCAGCCATTTGATATTCCTCAGTTGAAAATTCTTTGTTCAGCTCTGTACTCCACTATTACTAGGGTTACTTAGTTCTCTGGAGTCTAACGAGTTCTTTGTACATATTGGATATTAGCTCTCTATCAGATGTAGGATTGATAAAGATCTTTTTCCAATCTGTTGGTTGCCGTTTTATTATCATCCTGAGTGAGGTAACCCAGTCACAAAAGAACACACATGGTATGCACTCACTGATAAGTGGATATTAGCCCAGAAGCTTGAAATACCCAAGATGCAGTTCACAGGCCACATGAAGCTCATGAAGAAGGAAGACCAAAGTATGGATATTTCAGTCCTTCTTATAAGGGGCAACAAAATACCCATGAAAGGAGTTACAGAGACAAAGTGTAGAGCAGAGACTGAAGGAATGACAATCCAGAGACTTCCCCACCTGGGGATCCATCCCATATACAATCACCAAACCCAGACACTATTGTGGATGCCAGCAAGTGCTTGCTGACAGAAGCCTGATATAGCTGTCTCCTGAGAGGCTCTGCCAGTACCTCACATACTCAGAGGTGGATGCTCACAACTATCCATTGGACTGAGCACAGGATTCCCAATGAAAGACCTAGAGAAAGGACTGAGGGAGCTGAAGGACCTTGCAGCCCCATAGGAAGAACACAAAAATATGAACTAACCTGTACCCCGCAGAGCTCCCAGGGGCTAAACCACCAACCAAAGAGTACACATGGAGGGACCCATGGCTCCATCTGCATATGTAGCAGAGGATGTCCTGTTGGACATCAATGAGAGGAGAGGCCCTTGATCCTGAAAAGGCTCTATGTCCCAATGTAGGGGAATGCCAGGACAGGGAACCAGGAGTGGGTGGGTTGGTGAGCAGGGAAGGGGAGATGGGCTAGGGGGTTTTCAGAGGGGAAACAAGGGAAGGGGATAACATTTAAAATGTAAATAAAGAAAATATCTAAAAAGAAAATTCAACTTGCATTTTCTGGACAAAATAAGCTTCAATTACCTAAGTTTTGGATAGTGTTTTCCATTAAAAGTACAAAAATTATTACTAATATAATACATTATATAATAGAATATAATATATATAATATAAATGCAGTCTAGCTTTGACTATATTTAGAGTCCCCTGGAGTCTATCTGACCCACAGTCACCCCTGACCTCCTCCAGAAAAGGTTGATATACAAAACAAAGGTAGAAACATGGAACAAAATTAATAACTGAATTAAAATGGCAATCAATAAGGCTGAAAAGAATACAAACACTTCAGATGACTTCAGCTGGTTTTTATCTGGGTAACTGATGTTGGTTGTCTGGCCACAGAGTAACATGCCAAGAACAGAATATATTGTCATCTGGCTGATATGTGGAAACTGATGTTATCTATTACACAGCACTGTAGATAATCCTAAATGACTTGCCATTTAAAAGGGGAAAGCCTTTAAGACAATCTGATTTTTTCCCGGAGATTTACTTCCCAAGTAGTCCTTTTCTTTGGTTCGGCACACACAATAGGAGGCTTAAGAGAGTTCCTAATGGTAAGAAGTAGATTTAAAAAACAATAAAATACCCAGTCTAGGACAATAAAATTGTCAGGGATAATTCAACTAGATAACTATTCAGTGTTGGAGAGGGGGTTGTATGAATACCAAAAGATTCAATTTCTGCATCCTCTGTATTTTGTACAACACAAACAGTCAGACCCACTTATGAGGTGGGTCTGATGATTTCTGAGGCCCAGCACTACACTTGCCCTCACTTGGGTAAGCTAGTAAAAGTCTGGAAGACGGCTGGCAGGGTACAGACCTCACAACCCCTGGTCCATGCGCAAAGACCCTCCCCTTCTTCCGTCCCCTAACCTCAATAAAACATGAGCAAGATTACTTTTCTATTTTGTCCAGATATCTGTGGACCTACCTCAGCCACCTTCACTCTGCAGAAAGTCTCAGTGCATAATGAAAAAGCCATAATTCCTCCCTGGTCATATGTGATGTCAACAGCAAACTTGGGGAATGGTTCATCTACCTCTGTGACATACATACAGCTGTAAGCACATATGTGTGTGTGTTTATATGTATTTTTAAAAGCAGCACATTGAACCATGAAGTTTAAAAAAGAAAGTCCATAAACTGAATAGATCATAAAAGATACTGAAGAGCCATATCAACGCATACCTTCTCTCCCCTTAACCCAAGCTTTTGTGCTCTCTCTCTCTTCCCTGCCCACTGTGTGTGTGTGTGTGTGTGTGTGTGTGTGTGTGTGTGTGTGTGACTATAAATTAAACTCAGAGTTCTGAGCAGGCTAAGCAAACATGTTACCACTCCCCAAGATATTTTGGAGAAAAAAAAAGATCATTTTATTTCAAATTTTGGGATAAAGTAAAATATGACTAGTGTCAAATAATTTTTAATTTATAAACACGTAGTATGAATAACCAATAGAGAGGACAAGAGGAAGGTTATCAGGCTACATAATGAAAATGTTAAATCTCTCTTTCATTTGTTTATCAGGCCTTGTTCTAAGCTAGACTCAGAGACGATTTTTAACTCCCTTCATCCTCACAACAGTCCTATTTAGTAAGCCTTTGCATGGTCCCATTTTACAGATGGGAAAAGTAAGCTAAAGCACAAAGGAATGAAACAAAGTCCCCATGTCACAAAGCTAGTGAGTGAGAATAGTAAAAACCTAGAAAATAGGATTCCAGAACCATTTGGCCCCAAGATCCCCTCAGCTACCTCTTCGATAAAGTTAAACAACACAAAATTGTGTCATAATCATGGTTTTTCTGGACGTTTTACCTAATAAAATTGTGTATTTTAATGTTTTAATACTTGTAAGCCCTAAATTGCAGCGTGCTTCAGACTGACAGTTATAATGGAGTAAACTTAAGTAGCATCTATTTCCTTCCTAACAATGACTTGGTTTCTCTTTAATGCAACCATCTCCGCCCCCCTCAACTCCCCCCCCCATAGCTCATATATGTGTACACACTAACCATATCTCTTCCTCACAGAGTGAATATGATTGGCTTAAAGATAATCTCAATGCATCCGCCACTGTGATTGGTTCAGGAACACTGGCAAGTCAATCAACGTGTGGCCCTGCCCTGGTACAAGGATTAGTACCGGAATGGACATGGGATACATTTTCGACACCTGGAACACAAAGAAAGGTCATAGACAACTCCTGGGAAATAATTTTTCTCACTTTTAATTTAAGAATAAAGCCACCAGGAAAAGAGTTTTTCCCTTTCTCTGAAAGTCATGAAATGGAGCTGGGAGGCTTAGAGTAACTATAGTCAGTCTGTGTCGGAAGCAGACCAGAGGGATGCTGGACCCAATGCACAGAGGAGCCTCCAGCTGAACAAACAGAAAACCTGCCTGAGCCTCTGGATTAAGCCTGCCTGAAGCTGCCCCCACTGGATGTTCAAGCATGGACCGTAATGCTGTTTGCTGTCTAAACTGGTTTTTCTTTCTTTTTTCTGTTGCTTGCAGTCCTGACACGTTATCCAAAATCAGACTGCCTTTAGTGAGTTTACAACACTCTGTTTTTTCCACCTGTACAGAGCGCGGGGACTCTCGGTTGCCAGGCCACATTCTTTACTGGTGTGGAAGAGCGACATCTGTAAATTTTCCCTGGGGAGCCGTGCCTGTCGGTCTATATTTCTGTATTTTTACTTCTGGGAATGTTACCTACTGCCTGTTCACGCTATTTCATCACAGGTAACCCCAGGCTTTTCCAGTTTGTTCCTGGTAGCCTGCTGTTCTAGAGTTCTGTGGAAGGAGATGGCTACACCACGGCGAGACAGGGTTCAGTCTTTCCTTAAGCAGCTGTTGACAAGACTGTGGGATTGTGCAGAAAATTTCTGAAGATTGAAACAAAGTCGATCTTGATGGACACTAACAAAAGGAATGCCTCACAGCAAAAGGAATAGACTAAGCAGTGTAGCATGCAAGGGGTCCCCAGTATAATCCCCAATACTACGCGTGAGCAGACACACACACACACACACACACACCCGTGCGCAACTGCTCATGACAGACTGAACATGTTCCACACACAACAAAAAATATTATGCAGGTTTTTTTTCAATGATATCTGAGGCTATGAAGAAAATTTAGCTATTATACTTGTAAAAATGCAAAAATATGTGCATAGTATTTATAAATTGTTTTCAATAGCCACAAACCAAGAAAAACAACAAACATTTCTTTTCATCTGAAGCAAATAAAAAATTGTGGAGCCCCAACAAAACATAAATAATGATTGCAGTGGGCAAAAGAGATGTTTTTCTATTTTTTCATGCTTTGGTGAGCATAAATTGTTTTATAAAGAGAACTTTAATGTTGCAGCATATGAATACTGTAAATTATTTCTATTAACTTTTGGATCTAAATTGTCATGTTTACTTGAAGTCTACACAGACTAGGAAGCTGTCAAGAGAGCGCTTAGTATGGATTCCTTAAAGATTTCAATATCTATTTTCCCAAAGTTTTCCTGAGCCAAAGGAGACGTCTGGTATCCAAACTAAGACCTCACACCCCATAAAGTTTAAATACTGTCCCTCGGGTGCTGAGAAACAAAAGACCTCTGGTCAGGTCTCCTGGGTCACTTAGCAATCTTTCAATCTTTTCCAAAGCAATAAAACCATACTAGAAATTATACAACTGAGGAGGGAAAGAAAGGAAGAAAGGAAGGAAGGAAGAGAGAAAGGAAGAAAGAAAGAAAGAAAGAAAGAAAGAAAGAAAGAAAGAAAGAGAGAGAGAGAGAGAAAGGAAGAGAAAGGAAAGAGAAAGGAAGAGAGAAAGGAAGGAAGGATGGACAAAAGGAAGAAAGGAAGGAAGGAAGGAAGGAAGGAAGAGAGAAAGGAAGGAAGAAAGAAAGGAAGAAAGAAAGGAAAGAAGGAAGGAAGAAAGAGAGGGAGAAAGGAAGAGAGAGAAAGGAAAGAGAAAGGAAGAGAGAAAGGAAGGAAGGATGGACAAAAGGAAGAAAGGAAGGAAGAAAGGAAGAAAGGAAGGAAGGAAGAGAGAAAGAAAGGAAGAAAGAAAGAGAGAAAGACAAAGAAAGAAAGAAAGAAAGGAAGGAAGGGAGAGAGAGAAAGGAAAGAGAAAGGAAGAGAGAAAGGAAGGAAGGATGAACAAAAGGAAGAAAGGAAGGAAGGAAGGAAGGAAGAGAGAAAGGAAGGAAGAAAGAAAGAGAGAAAGACAAAGAAAGAAAGAAAGAAAGAAAGAAAGAAAGAAAGAAAGAGAGGAAGGAAGGGAGAGAGAGAAAGGAAAGAGAAAGGAAGAGAGAAAGGAAGGAAGGATGGACAAAAGGAAGAAAGGAAGGAAGAAAGGAAGAGAGAAAGGAAGGAAAAAAGGAAGAGAGAAAGGAAAGAAGAGAGAAAGAAAGGAAAGAAAAAGGAAGGAAGGATGGACAAAAGGAAGAAAGGAAAGGAAAGAAAGACAGGCCAGCACTGTGAACCAGCTTGCCTTAGCATACTATCTATCCAGGGAGAAGAAAGACACAAGGCAGGGAATTGGGTCAACCATGTTCAGGTCTGTGCACACTTTCTTAAAAGTGAACATTCAAAATGAAGGGAGGTCAAGAAGAAAACATAATGCCTTGAGAAGGAAATTCAAAGATAGATCCAGAAATGTGTATGTATAAGGACAAACAGTAAGCCAGATTGTGGGCAGACATAAAAGGGTTAATAGGAAGACCAAAGAAAAGTGAACAAGGAACAAGATGAGAAAGGATATTCCCAGCTATTCCCAGCGGTGTCAAGCTAGAGATGCAAACCCCAGCCCCCAGCAAGACGCTGTAACAGAGGGTGCATGACAAATGTTCACCATCAAGATAAATCATCTTTTCTAGATTTTCTGCAGGAGCAAATTTTCCAGAGATTTAGATTTGGTAAACAGACCAAGCTGGATCACAGTGAGGAACTTATAGGGGATTTGAGATGTCAAACACACAGAAGCCAAGGTTTGCCTGTAATGTTGAAAATAACACCATGCTTGCCCTTTTGGTGTGGGGCTTATTTCAAATAACTGCAGTTCATAGAGGCCTTCCTTGGAAACCTAAGAAAGCACATTAGGTTTTGTTTTTTCTTTAGCTGTTAGATATAGCAATTCGTACACGATTTTCACAGTTGAGTTCATTTTTGCTTGGACTTGAAAACCATGTGTTATGTCTCTGCACATTCATACTGATTGTTCATGTGCTCGTTTGGCATCCAAAAACAGCTCTGTTTATTATACTATCAAAAAAAGAGTGTCAGAATGAAAAGAAGCAGCAAATTTGAAAACAGTTTATATTTTTTTACTTTAAAAGTTAAGATTCTCTAAATACAAATTTTACCTGAAGGTGAATTATGTTGCTTTATTAACTTTCAGACCCAGACAGACCATGAGCAAAGTTGACTAAAGACCTACCTAGACTCAGGATCCCCCATTTATGATATCTGACTTGTTTACTACATCTTTGGTTTAAATCCCCTTCTCTGTGTTTGAGAAGCAGAGAGCGGTACTTCCCTAGGGTAATGATGTAAAGAGCTACATTAGAAAAAATCAAATCCGGTCTTGCATCCCACTGGACACAATGACAATTATTAATAAAATGCCACTGATAGTTCTGAAGCTGCCTACATTCTTGTCAAGATTATTGTCACAGTTATTGTCAACGTTTTCGTCAACTGGTTAAAATTTTACTAAGAAAATATCATGTCATAATTGCTCACTCTATTTCAAATGTACTCGGGTGTGTGAAGTTGTGTTTGCAACACCCAGAATATAGTTCCTGCCCCTGCTGTTCTCCGCTTTGCCTGGCTAACTCCCATGCCTTCCTGATGGGTTTATTTTGACTTACAGTCTTCAGGGAGTCTCTCCAACATGGTAGGGCAGTGTCTGATCAGGAGTATGAGGTGGCTGGATACGTTGTATCCATGGTCAGGAAATGGAGATTAGACAGGAAAAGGGATTGAGCTGCAAAATCTCAAGGCCCTGCTCCCAGTGATCAACTTTCTCCAGTGAGAAGTCATCTCTTAAAAGTTGAACAACCTTCCCAAACAATGCCACCATCTGGGGATGACATTTCAAATACATGAGCCTATGGGTGACCTTCCACATATAAACTACAACTACACTATCAATGCAGTCCACTGTGCTTAAATGGTTATCTTATAGATCTTTATTTCCCCCATATGCAAACACACACATATGATTTTACCCTCATGAAAATAAATAAGTAAATAAATAAATAAATAAATAAATAGCTCTCATTGGCATTCCTTTGTAAGCCAAATGCATAGACAAAAAAACCAAAAAAAAAAACAAAAACAAAAACACCTGCATATGTTTAGTTCCTATTAAATGTAGTTTTGATGAGTAAAAGATCCTTGGCAAATAACCAATAACAGGTTTAGAAACCTGGTGTTAGAGAGATGCCTGAGTGGTTAAGAACATTTGTTTTTGCTTCCAAAGGATCTGGGTTCCATTCTCAGCACTGACATGGTGATCCACACCTGTTTGTAACTCTGGCCCTTGGAGATCTGATGCCCTCTTGTGGACTGTCCTGCATACATATGGTACACAGACATACAGGCAGACAAAACAACCATACACATAAAGTAAAAATAAAATTTCAGAAAGGTAAAGAAGTTTAGAAAATCTACATACTGTGCTAAACCATAAACTGTCTCCTAATGAGAGGCATCCCACAACTATTGATATCTTAAACCCACTCAGGAGTTGCCAAGAGTTTCCTAAGGAGAAGAACTTGACAATAAGGAAGTGGATTTGACAGACTTCTATAGATCTCTCAAGTCATCAGCTGAAAAAATCACTTTCAATTCTACCCACTCAAGCAACTTTTTGTGAACGTTACCCTGCTTTGCTGAGCTTGGCTGTTTCAGATGATCCTCACTTAAAATTCACATCTCTGTGGAGAGCTGTGGAAAAAGATAATCAGAGCTGTATTGAGAATTTCAACTGAGAGACATGTGAGGGCCTCTGATGTGTTCTGTGCACAGATGAAAGGCAATGAAATGTCCATTGCCTGACGTGCAAAGGACAGGGAATGGAACACCCATCTGCCACCTCCTGCCAAATTCACTAACTAAAGACATTTATTCACAGCTCACTTGCTCACTCTTAAGTCTGAGGTAGGCCGTGATTAATTATAAATGGGCATATCTCTTTCCTTTACAACTGATATGAACTTCGAGTCTGAGATAAACCAAGCACGCCAGATCATATCACAACTTCATGATTAATTTAGTCTTTTGAAATAGCACAGTTTCTCCCAGAGCACAGGCATGAAACATCTATCAAACAGACAAGATGATTTGTATGTAACTTCTAAACTTCCACCCCACACTATCTAATTGTTTTTCCTTTTGGCAGAAGCTTCGGAACACCTGTTGAAGTTATTGCCGTCCTGTCCTTTGGGGACTTCGGGTAGATCAGCTCCTTCGCATACTGCATTTTTCTCAAACGTCATAGAATTATGGCTGCACAGCCAGAGTCATTTGACAGGTGGCTGGGTTGATTTCACTGCCCTACTTTCCCAGCCCAAGAACAATACAATAGGCTTCTTATTGTCTTTCCATTCCTTTCCTTTCCTTTATGCAAATATTGAGAAAGCAGTCGGATCTTAACAAGTTTTCTGCACAGAACAAGAACTTTGCATAGAATAAAAGGTGCACAGGGTTTTTTCAAAGCTGATGAAGATAGCTGAGAACTGGTATGACAGTGTCAGTCATTCCATAATATAATAAGCCAGTAAATAAAAAAATCACAAGAAAATGATGTATACTAAATCATGCACTGAATATTGTGATCATTTCATTTTGAAATTTATAAAACTCTTAATGTACAAATATATGATCCAGTTTCGTTTCATGAAGGTAATGCTTGGAGTACCTTTGAGGCTGTGTATAAGTAGTAGTTTGGGATTGGGGTTTGTGAGGTCTAAGATTCTAAAGGAAAACCCAGCATTGTCAACTTTCCAAACCAGAATAACTTCTAACTGCAAATCTAAACACAGGTACTTATACCCATGCATGAGTGGAGTTCCCACCCCTTACCAAAGGAACTTCATTTTGAAGTAGAGACCGTTACAGAAACCCACAGCTGGTCAAAATGAAAAGAGCAACTAAGCATGGGTGTCTGGCCCTAATTAATGCCACATAATCATTACACCAAAGGCTCGTGGAGCGGCATGGAGGAAAACCTGTAAGATCCAGAGGTCCAAGATATCTGCAAAGAGATAGTGTCTTCTATATATGACACAAGAAGCTATACCCATGATAATACTAAATGGCATTACCCCCATGGACAGAAGAAATCTCACAGTTTCCACCCTTAGGTAAAGAACTAAGACAAGTAACGGCACTTAGGGGATGAGATTTAGTCTTTTCCATGTACAAGGCCTTGATGGATTATTCAACCCCAAGTGGACAGCTCTAAACATATATATGCAACACTAAATGAACTCAATATGATACACATCCTATTTATACATGTTCATGACCTTGATTTCTTCTTCTTGAAGTGTATATGTGTGTGTACATGTATATAAGATAGATAGATAGATAGATAGATAGATAGATAGATAGATAGATAGATAGTTCTGCTTTTTCTCAAATTCAACTTCATCCCTTCTTCAGAAAGACTTGAAATGGGAGAAACAAGGGAAGGTGAAGCCAAAAAGCAGAAAAATCTATTAAAATCCTTTTAGGAAGCTCAGAGACCCCAGATTCCCACCCCCACCCCCATTCCAGTCATAGATTACCACTCCTCCACGTACAAAGAACAGTGGAATGACAGCTCTCCGTTGTCAATTAAATAGCAGAAATATTGGAGACAGCGTGCTTAAGAAGCAAAAGTGGCAAATAGCTTTGACCATAGCAGGAAGTCTGTATCCAAAAATTAAGCCTACAATTCATTTCTTGGTGCAGCAGAACTATCAACTCTCAGCTTAGCTACGATGGAGGTAAAATCCTTTGGTGATGTGAGGGTCATTGAATACAGCTTTATTACAATGAAACCCATTGTCTAAAAATTGTTCTTATTTTGGGTTTGTACCACAGTAAGAGCCAAGATTTTAAACTCTACTGAATACAAAACAAACAAAAAGACTTTATACACTCATGTTCATTTAAGAAAATACTAGTAGTGATTTATTATTTGTAAGTATACAGCTAATATGTTTGGAGTTATTTAAAATTTATATTGAGAAAAATATATTTTCACTATTGCTGTAGATGAGCATCTACATAAGACTGTTAAATTGATTGTTGTTTTATATCAAACAACTGTTATAATTATTATTTTTATTCTTATAATATTTTATAAATTTTAAGGAATATGGCAAAAAAGATATTGTAGGTATTGAAGGGGGGTCTATGGGTGGAGTGGTGGTACAAAAGGGGAACAAGAATGTGATTCAATCCTATTTAATTAAAATATGTTTTTAAATGTTTTTAAAAAAAAGAAGTCACAATGGGTCTCAATCTGAAATAAAGTAACTGCGGTGATATATCTTAGGATGGATATTTCACTCTTTTAATTAAAACAAAAACAAAAAACAAAAAAAAAGACATATATGGTAGTTCCTGATACATGGAACATAATCTTGGTTGCAATATTCACAAGAGAATTACATAGGCAGTTCGACTTGTGTGGTTGGTGATTAATGTGCCTTTCACACCTACAGAACCCTGTTCCTGATAGTTAGGTTCCATTAGTAATGTGGACCAGAAGGGTGGATAAAGTTAGCTAGTGCATGTGGACTTTCTAATTCTGGGCACTGTAGCCTGAGTTTATACTAAAACAGGCTAAATGAAAATTCTAGCACTGACCATGTGACCTTAGAAAATTTTTTAACTTTTTACATTCACAAATAAAGGGATCCATAAAGAAAAAAAAAAAAAGAAGAAGCAAAAGTGGAGTGGGTCAGCAAAATGAAGGGCAGGGAGGTGGTAGCCCCTAAGACTACCTAGAAACTTCAGCCTCTTCACGTTTGAGCTGAACTCTTGTTAATTATTACTTGTTTAAGTAATAATTAAGTAAAAAATAAATGGTTTGTTTAAAATCATACATGATAGGAATTATTGATAAAATTAGAGAAATAACATCACTGTTTTTGTGGGGTTTATATACACACAAAAAGGTGCTACTCGACCTAAGAGAATTAAATGATACCATTAGTGAGAATTGGGATAAAATTTTAAAAAATCATCAAATCTGACAAAAAATTCTTGTTGTCATAACTGGGGAGATAGAGCCAAACTCTTGAAACTACACTGTCTAGCCTTAAGGAAGAAACTAATAAGAGAAGGAAGAGAACCGGTGTCATGGAAGGCAAGATTCCTGACCAGGGAATACTTTTTATTGTTTTACTGAGTTGCTATGTGCAGCCATGACTCATGACTTATTAAAAATAAAACATGAATATTTTAACTGTTGTGAATGCCTCAGAAAGATAAGATGGTATCAATTCCCTGAAAGAAGAATGAGATACTGCAGCAAAAGGAAGATTCTAACACTGAGAGAGAACTTTTAGAGATGTAAAGATGAACATAAAAACAAAATATGATATGTGAAGAGTTTGCAGACATCATTAAAAATGCTTACAGAAATCTAGGAAGCTGAACCAATGAATGAAGGCACTTGCTACTGAGCCCAACAACCTGATTTTGATCCATGAGATGGACTACATGGCAGAAGGAAGTCATCCTCTAGCATCCACATGTGTGCGCATGTGCACATGCAAATGGAATAATGTAAATAAATGTAATGGAAACAGTGGTTTCTAAAAATGCTTGAGAATAGCTAGAGAGATGGCTCAGTGGTTAAGAGTGCTTACTGCTCTCGCAGAGGACTGGGTTCAAGTCCTAACACTCACATGAGGCAGCCCACAACAGTGTTTACCTCCAATTCAGGGGATCTGATACCCTCTGGCCACCAGAGGCACTTATATGCATATTGTGTAAACACACATAGTCTTTTAAACTCTCTTTTAAAAAATATTTAATGATCAAGATGTCATTTAGGAAAAGCAAAACTGAGAAGCTGAGGCACATCCACATGTTTCCAAGAAAACTGTTTTCCAACCTGATTCCTAAAAATCAGTCTAGCTGTCAAACAGGTTTAAGAGCAAAATAAAAAATATTCAAAGTAGCAGAACTTATTAAATCCCCATCACCTTTTTCAAACAGCTACTAGAAACTGTAATTAAGAATAAAATCAAGTAGTTATACAAGTCCCATATAAGACCAGCCACAATACGAGAAAAAGACAAAGACTTCTGTAGGAAAACTTGGGTCCAGAAAGTAGTCATGTTAGGGAATGAGATAAGAGGAAGGATTCTCCCTATTGGATGCAGCAAAGAAAAAAAAAAAGATGAAGAGAATGAGAATGATGAAGAGTGGAGAAACTTGCATTTGAACTAAGAACACAGTTGGGTTGATGAAAAGTTGGCAGTAGATTGGGGAAGTATTCAAAACTCAACTAGAGTGTAGAGAGAAGCAGTACCAACTAAGCAATAATGCAACTGGAATATGGTTCAACTCCAAAAAGGATGCACATATTCATAAACTCAGTGCTGCTTAAACCAGTGATGAAGTGACTGTGTGGGGATGAAAAAGTAGACTCCATGTATTGGAGACTAAATGCTAAATACAAAATAATCACCTGTAAGATACAATGTCTCACTTTACATGGCTAGAGCTCAACAGAGAGAAACTAAGTAGTTAGAGCATCACATTGAGTCTGAGAGGAAATCATTTAACCCACACAGAACGGGAAAGCCCCAAAGATAATGTAGCACCCACGAGAAAATTCTCATCTATACTTACTAGACTTTTCTATGTCCAAGTTAAACCCATTCTGGGGGAGTTACAGTCTCAGATATTTTATACTGCATATATTATCTTCCATAATACATAAGAGATTTTGACCTTTACTGGTACACAGGAAAGGTTTGACACCTGCTGATATATCATTTGCTTAGAGAACTGAATGTGAAAATCAGTGAGGCCCCAACTGTCCTATTGCAAAATATAACTTAGACAAGGCTTCTCGTGTCTTCCCCAAATCAGTAAGGGTCTCATCCAGAGAACTGTGAACAGAGGCAGAACCCCTCACAAGCAAAGGCACGGTGCAGTCACTCCTACAAACATCCAAATGAAGGACCAGAAAAGACAAGTGCTATCCCATTCTCTTGCTACTTACCCAGGATCTACAAATACATTACAAAACGCTAATGCTCTTTCTGGTGTCAAGAAAGAGAAGGTGACCCAAAGAAGTGGGAATGAACTAGAACTTTCTTTCTGCTCTTCGGAGCACTAGGGTGATCTAGAGCCTTCCTGGAGGTGGGGGGGTAATTCTAAGATGTAATGTTCATAAAGAGCAATACATACAGAAAGCTTCCATGGCAACTACAGAGACATTTCATTCCAAATTACCAAAGAGGATTTGGAGTCACGGCTAGCAACATCACCTGGGAACACTGTGCTAATATTCTTACAATGAGGGACAACCCATGTGGACAGGCATTGTATAGCTGGTTCCTGACTACATTCTTTGTTATCATTTACATATAGCTTAAAGTCAGGAATATCCAGGTATCTATTGCTTCCAATAAATGCATTTCACAGGTAAAGAATGGTAGTGAAGAAAATAGACTAATAAATATCCTATGGCTACAAAATCGCCAGGATGGAAGTAGGTAAGACTAAAAAGCCTTCCTTCCGAGAAGTGGAATCAGCTGCTGCCATTTACAAACATCTAGCCAGCTCTTCTAAGCATGTGGTTCGTAGCTGTGTGGTTTGAATAAGCTGTGTGGTTTGAATAAGAAGTACCCCCACAGGTTCATAGATTTGAATGCTTGAGTGGGTGAGGAAGTGCAGGGTGGGCTTTGAAATGTCAAAAGCCTAAGCCAGGTCCAGTGACTCTCTCTTCCTGCTGCCTGCAGACCCAGATGTAGAACTCTCAGCTCCTCTCCAGCACCACTGCGGCCTGCATGCCACTGTGCTTCCTGCCATGCTGATTATGGACTGAGCCTAAGAAGCTGTAAGCCAGCCTCAATTGAGTGCTTTCTTTTATAAAAATTGCTGTGATCATGGGATCTCTTCACAATAGAAAAAAAAAAAAAAAAAAAAAAAAAAAAAAAAAAAGACTGACAGCAGGTACAAGAACATAAAGTTACCCTGGGTCCATCTGTTAAGTGTAGGAAGAAATGTGTGTCACCACAGGCAAGCATTTGATTGCAAAACAAAGCCACTCAATGTTGTCTTCCATCTAGTATTGTGACATCAGTGTTCAAAACCAGTTCTCTCTCCCCACCTGGACTCTGGGTGACTACCATGTACAAAGTTTTCCAACAACCCTACAACTAATACGGGATGTGAAGAAGCTATTTAAAAAATACCTCATATTCACAAATGTGTTTGTTGCTAGCCTGATCCAACCAAGTCAAGTAATCTATTCTAACCTAGGTAGGGAAGATAACTCATTGTTTGGCCAGCAAGTCATCAATCCTTGTCTCTGTCTCTGTCTCTGTCTCTCTCTGTCTCTGTCTCTCTCTCTCTGTCTCTCTCTCTCTCTCTCTCTCTCTCTCTCTCTCTCTCTCTCTCTCTCTCTCTCTCTCTTTCTCTCTCCATCCTTCCTGCTTTCTGTGTTTTCTTAATCTCATCTAAAATAAAGAGTTGTTTGGCAATAGAAACTCAAATGAAATATGTCATGGACATTAACATACTAATGGGTAAACACAGAAAACCAAGCTGGAAAGAAAAGTAAGATCAACTCTATGTATGTGTGTGCTGGGAAGGGTAAAGGGGAAGCCATCATGCTCATGGGGATAAAGAAACAAGGGATAAAGAAACAAGAGTAGGTGACTGATAATTGTGTGCTTCCATAGAGTTGGGCTAGACTTCTGTTTCTCTTTATTCATTTTTTTCCTAAGAAACATCATTATTGTCTTGGCTAGACAATACTAGTCTTACTAGTATTGTCAATCAACTAGTATTGTCAAGTCAATACTGCTTGAGCTACTTTCAATAGATTTTTTCCCTATCACCAATCAATAGTGATTAAAATTATGTCTCAGAATACAGCAAGGCATATGGTGCCTTGAGACATCACAGTCTCCCTTTGCAAAAGAGAACAGGAGAGAGGTTAAAGGGATGATTCCATACTGCACAGCCAAACAGTTGCCAGTGACCAACTCAACAGTCCCATAGGGAAGGCAGCTGAACAGGATCTATCACAATGACTGTTCGTAGCCTGTTTGATGAAATGGGATGCTGCTCCTCGGAACAAAGCAAAGGCTCAGAATCTATGAAGTAAAAATACCTACAATATCTAACTAGGCCATTGATGCAAAATGTTTACATGCAGAGATCTTAACCCAAGGAAAATGTGTGTTGGGCCCTGCACAGCTCATCTGGTAATGTACAAGTGCTGCAGGGGAAACCTGAGCACCTGCATGCGCATCTGATTGCTTAACCAGGCCTTTTGTCTCTTCTGTCAAGTCCCTGGTAGAAATCCCTCGCTCTGACACAATAACGAGAGAACCAGTTTTTCCAATGAGTGTTTTTTAGTTTGGCAGAGCAAGCCAGGACTCATTTGATGTGTTCCACCATCTCCCCCAACCCCCTTCAGGAGAAGGTAACGACTACAGTCCTTCCCTCGGAAGAGGCTTCCGTCCCTGCAGCTGTCACTGCTTTGTGTAACTAGCAGCGGAATGAGATTTACATGCCTTTCTCCCAAGGTGGTCTTCTCTAAAAACCACAGCAAAAAAATGATCATCTACAAGCTGAACCCACAGTAAGAAAAACTCAGGGCATCCTCTGAAGCGGAAGGTCTAATCCCATCATCTTGATTGCCTTCCTAATTACAGGCTCCAATCATAGCCACAATACTCAGGGATGGCAAGAACTCTACCTCCTCACCATACCCTGTTGCCATCATTAGGCTCCTGTTTAAACCCAGTGCAGAACAGTCTCAAATCTGTGCTCTGGCAAGGACAGACGTTTCAGTCAAGTCAGAGCCTCCTTCATCTGTCTCCTTTCTCCCCAGGATGCCTTTCTTTCTCACCAGGAAAAATAGTCTCTCTCTCCCCCCCACTCTCTCCTCTCTCTCTCTCTCTCTCTCTCTCTCTCTCTCTCTCTCTCTCTCTCTCTCTCTCTCTCTCTCTCTCTCTCTCTCTCTCTCTCTCTCTCTCTCTCTCTCTCTCTCTCTCTCTCTCTCTCAAAGGAAAAACTAATCCTAAAGCATAGCAGTCACCTTCTATAAATAGACTGTGAGGAATAGCAAAGCAACCCAGATCCTGAAGCCACCAGGGGTTTTGTTTTCTTCACTCATTGTTTCCAAAAGCAAGATGCCTGAAAACCAAGAGTGTAAAACACAGACAGATCCATGGCCCTTAGGCTGGAGAGTGGGCAGAGCCAGTTGTGAGAAGAATACAGGGGTCACACGCTGAAGCAAAGGAACTGGCAAGTATTTCTGGCAGAAATCCACACACAAAAAAGAAAAAGGTATTCCAGAAGACGTCAGCTGAAGAAAACACTGGTGTCCCTCAGAAATACTCTTCCACCATGTGGCATTTGAAGCAAGAACCCCAATATCTCCCAAAGGCATGCCTCTGTCCAAGGCACTGTTCGCAGAAAGAACCCAGGAAAGTTTTACTAGAAACAAAAGATAGAACTTTGAAATTCAATACCAAATCCTACTCCATTTGCTTAAAATGCTCTGCAAATACTGAGATCCTTTCTAGAAACCATGAAACCAAGTGAGGCATTAGCCTATGGGCCTGCAAGGCAATATAAATGGAAGGTGGAGCCAGAAATGCTGATTGTGGACTGACCCTCTGGTGCCTGTGAGATGCAGTCAGTGGCCCCCACCTCCAGACACCCCTTGGCCTCTAGGAACCGGGTGGCCCAACTTCCACTGGAGATCATTCAAAATGTGCTAAGAAGGGTATTCCCATGAGAGAGTGTGTAAAGTCACCATCCTCCAACTGAACAAGGAGATTAAGGAAGCAGGAGGAAGAGGCAGCATCCACACCTGCAGCATCCACACCTGCAGCATCCACACCTGCAGCATCCACACCTGCAGCATCCACACCTGCAGCAGCAGCATCCACACCTGCAGCATCCACACCTGCAGCAGCAGCATCCACACCTGCAGCATCCACACCTGCAGCATCCACACCTGCAGCAGCAGCATCCACACCTGCAGCATCCACACCTGCAGCATCCACACCTGCAGCATCCACATTTGCAGCAGCAGCAGCTGGCCCACTGCCTCACTGAAGTGCAATGCCGTGAAGGTAACTCACCTTCTATACTTCAGGTACCTTTTAATTTTCATTTTCTCCAGGTAGTCCTGTGATTCTAAAATTGCTTCTGGATGGGAAAGCAAAGTAATACTATGAACAGGCAGAAAAGGGTAGAAACTTACCAACTTTCTAGCATTAATAGAGGAAAGTCTTTCTGTTTTCATTCAAATGGGCTTCTACCCTCCTCCTAAGAAAAGACAATAAGCCATAAGAAGAATGATAGCCTCATGATGTCACACAGTAAATGGAGCTAAGTGCCAACAGTCTCAGAGCAAGGTCTCATCCATCCTTCCTTCTGAGAAACTTTTTAGAAAAAGCCCATCTCTGAAAACCAACAACTAGTTAAGCCAGCCTGTATCAATTAGAGTCAAATTCATCCTAAGGGATATTTGTAAGAGATGGAGGTCCATCTGACTCTTTCTAGTCCACGTTCATTTTGCCCAGATATCTGCCCACTTTCACATATAAGTGTACATAGCTTGCCAAAGTGGCATCTCACACTTGTAGGCCCCTTACTCAGAAGCTGAGGCAAGAGGGTTGTGAGTTCCAGGCTAGCCCGAGCTACATGGCAAAGACATTGTCACAAAAATATATATACAAAACACATGTAAGTAAGTATACACACACACACACACACACACACACATACACACACACACACACACACACACACACAGCTTATTCAGACTATGTATAAGTGTATAATTTAATCTTACTGAACACTGAATAATGTTTTTTTAAGTAAGTCATTCCACACCTAAGGGTTAGCTTTCACATAAGGAAACTGAGGCATCCACTGAGGCAAACAGTCTACATCTATCACTACCCTTCACAGTTAAGAGTCTGCTGTTGACAATACTAAGAGACAGCAAGACCCGTCGGTTACAGTGCTAGATTAAACCCTTCGTGTTCTTCCAGGTTTATGCTTGATCACAGAACCACCTTGTCATTCCCATGAAGTTACGGAGGTGGGGAAATCTTCTAAAACGTCACAGACTTTAAAAGAAAGCCTATCTTTATTTGATTGGCTCTTTATCTTGGACCTCCCTCAGATCAGCTGTCTGCATATTTCTATGTTTTTGGTATACTCAAGAGCATGGAACACAAAAATAAATCAGTCCATAATGATTATCAGTCTGCATGTCACTAGAACACAAAAGAAACTGCCACACAGAACAAGGGACATTAACATTCTTTCCTATCCACCTGGAGAGAGCTGGGCTCAGGCTCTGCTTGTCTGATCTTTTATTAACATGGCATCCCAGAGAACACAGACATAATCTGGACCTACTCCTGGGGGAGCCAGCCCAAGGACTTCTCACCATTTATCACCCCTCCCTATAAGCTCCAGGGTCTGTAAATTTCTGTTTTACTAATCTGTGCCCAAATTCTTTCAAAAACTATATAAAGAATAAATTAGTGATGGGGCAATGGAAGCAAGAAGCGTGAGCTTGACTTTAGAAAGAGCTGACACTGACCGTCCTTTGACATTTATTAGGTGGGTGACACTAAGCAAGCGACAGCCTCTCTAGGCTACTTAACCTCTCTGAGCCTAGATGCCTGGTCTGTTTAAAACTGAGCAGGACCATCTCCCTCTTGAGATGATTAAAAGAGAATTCACGTAAAGCACCTGGTACAGGGTAGACATCTAGGAATTTTAGCGGTTGTGGTGTCTAATCAGCCCAAGTCACCAGTAAAACCATTCTGTAGCAATGTCTTTGCAGAGAGCTAGCCTGGCTAGCTAGATTCATCACAGGCAGACGGAGCATTTTATTGGGTACTTAGAAGACAGTTTGCAGGTGCCAAATTATTTTGTCTAGTATTTGTTTAGAATTCAAAGATGGACAAAAGGCCAGATACAAACACTAAATCTCTACTTCACAGAAATCAAGGCGTCTTTCGCTGCCCCTGGAAGAAGAGATGAAAGTTCGAGCTTTCCTTAATATGATTCGCAGAACCTTCTACATGATTTAATGTAATGGTCAGGCTTTATATCCAGTTACTCTAAAGTATTTTTTCTTGAGAAGTTGAAGAGTGCTTTGCTAGAATGTGTGTTCCAAGATCTAGCCTGCTGACACCATGTGACATTGTGCATGCTGCTTTAAACTGCTGAACTCTAAATTCTTATGTCAGGTGAGCAGTCTGAACCAGGTTTCCAGCTAAGTGGCTCCTTTCACCACCTCATGCTCTTTGTGCATTAGAGTCATCAGCGGTAGGGGACGGAGGAAACCCTGGAAGTAGGAGAGACAGAAAAACGAAAAATTATTGCCATTAATGTGGATATAAGTGATCCTGGTCAGGTGTCCAAGTTCTGAAATTGTGTGTTCTTAGCACATACACATTCTCTCAGAGGCTTCTTTTCATCTTGCCCTTACCCCTATATCAACATAAAACTTTTCCTATCCTAAGCATTCAGTAATCGTCAGTGAAGAGACAAGCAAATGAATGCATAAGCATATGTAAAGTCCGAATGCCATAGATGAATAGTCAAAGAATTGTCTTGGATTTGAGGCCTTGTACACTTTAATTCCAATTCTTGGGTGCACAGCAGTCATGATAAGCAACTAGAAACATCTCCAGGGTAATCTCCTGAGAGATCAGGACTCTGAAAACAGCAGCAATGGTGATTGATCACCAGATGGAAAAATGCTACGATTTACTCTAGAAAGGAAAGTAAATGTCATTTTCTAGGCTTCTATTTAAAATAAAAAAGGTAGTGGAATAATCAGCCAAATGCCAGGGAAATTAATTCAATATGCATAGAAGATAGAATTCCAGTCGAACGGCAGACTTTAGAAGTCCGTATCGTCACATGGGAGGGAATCAACAGCAAGACTCCAAGAACTTCTGTTTTAGTTTTACACTTACTTTGGATGAAGCCGCAAACTTTGCAAACCATATGAGGAATACTTTCTGCTGGATATATCTAATTTGATCTAATTGTTCTCGACAGTCCCTTATACCACGTTACGCATTATGCACATTAAAGATGGGCTGTGGGTAGGAGAAACCACTCCAGTGGGAATAGAAAACAAAAGCGGGGAGGTTTCTTTAAAACTGAAATGAGCTATCCCATGCCAAACTGTGTTGCTCTATGCAGGAAAAGGGCTTTCGAGGCTAGCAGGAAACACACTGCAGTTTAGTATTGAAAGGGTGAGTTCTGGTTAGCTTTAAAATAGTTTGACTAATCTCTCCCCACCTTTGGAGCATTTTATCTTTTAAGTTTTGCTAATTTGGAGGCTAAGTGCTTAAGTAGTGTTCCATTGAAGCTTCATTGAAGCCAGCTCGTCCGTCGTAAGGTTGGACTAAGCAGCCTGAGTATGTTTTTACTGCCAGATTTTTAACATGTTTCTCACAACATGCTCCACCTCTAAAGGGAGTACAAGCAGGTCCCCCAGGGCCTCCCTTCTTCCTGAGGAGCATTTTCTCTTGCTAGACCAAAGCTCATTCTTTCTGAGTATCTTTAGGAAGTCTTACAGAATAACCTACATGTCCACTAAGCTCCAGCAATCAGAGGTCCCAGGTTATACTAATTTCCTTCTAATTGTTACGGAAACATCAGAGATCAGTGATGCACATATAATTTGCCAACTGCTTGGAATTCTGAAATGCATGTGCTAGTCTGTCAACTATTCTGTTTCAGAGCATCCAGCCTATGCTGGCCAATGCTCTAGCCTCACCTTGACTTTGCCCCCTATAGAGTCCCCTATTAAAATGGCTGGGATATCAAGGCAGAAACATGCTAAAGAAGGGATCACCATCTTCAACCACTTAAAGAGATTTTAAAATATTATCATCATTAAGAAAAAATTCAGTATGAGATTGGAAATCTAAAACTTAAATGCCAAGAAAAGAAAGGCAGAAAGAGAATAACATGAGAATGCATGTATCGTTCAAATGGATTCATTGAAAACATGGAATAGGAGAACTTGGTGGATGCTTAAAGGGTAAATCATGAGCTTAGAGGAGGAATCAGAAGCTGGAGTGCATTGCCTCCCTTGTAAAGTTTGTAAATACAGCCTCTCCCATCCATCTTCGTTCTACCTGTGGTTCTCTTCATACAACAACAGCAGATTCTTATCAAAGTGGTAGAAACTGTCTGGTACTTAAAGCCTGAAAAATTTGCTCTCTGGGCCTTAAAATGTTGGACAACTTCTGTCTTTGATTTTATGAAGCATCGTGAAAAATAAGTCTCTGATTATGAACTCAATCTCTCAAGGTAAGTGTCTGATTACAAACATAACATGAACTTACATGCACATCTTAAATAGTTTTTCACTTCAGGCTATGTACAGGTGGGCTCTGGTTCATGCATCTGGTTGAAATCTCTGGGAAGCCTGTCCTTTCTATAGATGGTTCAATTTCCATTTATCAAGCTAATGAGATAATGAACATTAATTTTACATATATAAAGTGAAAAACATAAAGAACAGCCTTGTCTGGAACAGGAAGAGCTTTAAGGAGTGGTATTTTTTGTGCAAACGCATTGCAACAATTTCCTAATAAATGCTAAAATACAGAATGTAAACATATTTAAGGAAGTGGAAAGAAAGGTTCCTACTAGGGAAACAGCCTAAAAGAAAATAAAGGATGGGCGTGCATCCCAAGGCTTTGAGAATCATCTGCTTGCCTGCTAATGGTGACACCCAACTTCCGTTGCCACTGCTGATGACACAATGTGACCATTCTGTGCCTCCGTGATTCTGAAATCTTTCTGGCTACCAGGAAATTCATCATCACCTGCAGCCCAAAAAGATCAGCTGCTATAATGCTGTGCCCTTTGTTGATGAGCTGTACAATTTTTTATTGGGAAAAAATTAAACTTTACCACCTTGGATTCTTAAGCCAGAAATAAATGAATAGTGTAATAACATCTGTAAAAACATAGGAGAGAAAATTTCTTTAACAAGGGCTTCACCACCACACTAGGAAGTATGGATTTTTTTTTTTTTTTTTTTTTTTTTTTTTTTTTTTTTTTTTTGCTTACAAATCCAAAACCCATTAAGTGAAAGGACTCTAGGACAGCTGCAGTCAGTGATGCCAGGCATCTTCCTCTGGCTCTTCGTAAGGGAACTGGGGCAATTTAAACATCCTCATTCGTCTTGCTGCTTTATGTGTGTCTTACTGATAGAGTGGACTATTGAAGACGGATACACCTCATGTTGTGGCAAATACACTGTAAGGTATGGCCCACTCCAGAAAGCCATTCACTACTATTTTCTACATCAAAACGTTCATGGTGCAAGTGTCCAAAGATCCAGTAACTCACTGACAAGTTGTCTGCTTCTCAAAGTTAGGAGTTCAGTGGCCACAAGATCAGTTTGCAAAATTATACTTAAAAGAGTAGTAAGCTATGCCACTGTGTTAACATTTGCAGCGGTGGTGGATAGCAATTTCTGGTGCTTGGGCATCCTTGAGAGCAATGGCAGTGCTGTGCTGCCGTTGCGTTGGAATTCTCCTGAGTACTCCCAGCAGGCATAGCAGGGCCCAGACAACTCCACTTGATGAGTCTGTAAACCTTTGATGTCATCAACTCTCGAGCCATAAGTACATGTCACTTAACATTCTGGGTGAGGAAGTGGAGAGGCTGCATAGCTCATTCTGTCTATGCACACAAGTGTGGTGACTTAGGAAAGGCACTCATGACTAAGCTGTGAGCTCACTAGCTATATTTCCATGGAACGTCATCTTGACTTTTGAAAAGATGACCGACGAGCTGGCCATTTATCCTGAGATTTGGAAAGTATTTTCTAGAAAATACACAAAGCTAGAAAACAACTCCCAGTGAATGTGGTTGTATCAGTCTGAGTTGTATAAAGGAACAAAACCGATAAACTGAGTACATAAATATGAGAATTACAAAGACAAAGGCTGGATGGTCCCATAATGACTGGCAGCCTTCAGAGAGCCAGAGAACCAGCTCAGACCATGAAGCTGGAATCCTCCCAACAATAAAGCAAATGACGCAGCCCTAGCCCAAAGTTGAAGTCCTTGAAGCTCCCTAGAG
The DNA here is from genome assembly GCF_008632895.1 of Mastomys coucha. Classification (NCBI taxonomy): domain Eukaryota; kingdom Metazoa; phylum Chordata; class Mammalia; order Rodentia; family Muridae; genus Mastomys; species Mastomys coucha. The sequence goes on along the minus strand of NW_022196898.1, from coordinate 75,549,603 downwards.
AGTTGCTGTGATAACTCGTGTTCAAGGCTAAGACTTAGAGACAGAAGTGGCAAAGGCAGAGGCAGAAACCCACCCTACAAGAAGAATCAAGCTGCAGTCACATCCAAGCTTGTAGGTTTGCCCTTCTAGCTCCCACTCTGTTGAAGATGCCATTCACATACAGGACATTTCTTTCCAGCTCAGTTCACTGTCACACATACACCAGAGTCTCCAAAATCATTGTAGATGCATGCACAAGTGTACTTTACAAGTCTTCTAGAAGTATCTCAATCAACTTGACAACCAACCACAGACATCCATGATAATAATCAAGCATTGGGTAGAATTTCAAGTTTTTGGAAAACATGTAGGTACCACTTTATCCATCACAGAGAAATGACTGATAGATAGATAGAGAGATAGAGAGATAGAGAGATAGATAGAGAGATAGAGAGCTAGATAGAGAGATAGATAAAGATAGAGAAATGGGTCATAATTCTCAATGACCAGCACATGTGACAAAAGATCCAAAAATGCAAAACAATACAATGAATTTTGGTGCAGCAGAATATACAAGGCTCATTAGCATGATGCCAGTTCCACATTACAAAACAACTACAACTTGTCATATTTTAGTATGGATCACAAAAGATGCCACAACTGTACAAAATGTCTTTTTAAATACCCTCTTTTCCAAGTCTGTGACTGTGTGTGAATGAATGTTCTATGCATACTTCACTCCTCTAAAGCACACAGCCTTAGACCATGTGCATGGAGAAGCCCAGCTGCATTCTATTAGGCCAGACATTAAAGGGACTTAGGAGAATGTAAAACAATGCACCCATCTCCTCAGGAGCAATGATTTCATTAAAAACATGTTCCATATTTTAGCATGTAAATGAGCTTAATCTTATTTTTAATGAAGTAATAAATAATGTCAAAATCATCAGATTAATTTCCTATGTGATAAATATCAATAGATATAACCGACATAAGTACATACCCTTTGGAAAAATACTTTTTAAGAGTGTTAGGAGATCATGAGAACTGCTGTCTTAGATCCCTTCTCTCTCTCTCTCTCTCTCTCTCTCTCTCTCTCTCTCTCTCTGTGTGTGTGTGTGTGTGTGTGTGTGTGTGTGTGTGTATTTGTGTACGGTGTGTCTGTCTATCTCCATCTCTCTCTCTCTAATAAACTATTTGACAGTTTCTAACACTCTAACAAGAGTAAAAGTTTATGATTAAATTCTCACAATTCTAAATGAAATACAATTTTAAGAAGTTTTTAACATCATATTCATTTTATTAAATCATTTAATAGTTACAACTTTATCAAGACCAATATTCCCATGAAAAACAATATCAGAAGGCGTCTCCTCACAATTAACATGTATAGATGGCACCTATAGGGCCTCACTGTTGATTGATTTGCAGGTCTCTGTGACACACGACACGGGGCATCTTCTTACACATGCATTCGTCATCCATGTGTCTTCTTCAGTGAGGTATCTGTTCACATCTCTCACGCAAAGATAAAATTTACTTGCCTTGAAAGTTGTGATCAGTATCGCCTCTCTTCATTTGGACTCCACAAATAAGCATAGCACTAGGTCTCTCTTAATCTCCATACAGCACATTTAACTAATTTCTCCCCCACAATCAATTCTTCAGCCCGCTTATCAATGTTACTTCTCCTTCTACATTCTCTCCATTGCTTTCTTTCTAAGAACTCATAACCAGACAGCTAACTGCCAATGTGGTCCCTCCCCTTTCTGGATGAGAGGGGTCTGTTCCCTCCTCTCCTAATACAAAGGTTAGAGTAGCTGTGTGCAATGATCCAGTATTTATCTCGGTCACATTCAGATTTCCACAGCAGTTACTGTTCTTCACGGTAGCCTTTTGACATACAGACCAGTCTCTCATGTTTAAGCCAAAATATTGTAAGAGTGATCTCCTGACATCACTGGCATGTAAGACCATAGGAAGGCCTGTGAATGGCACACCGTCACAGTGGGGTGCTCACATGGATGCACACATTTTCACTGTTTCAAACAGTGAGATTTAGTTGCCTGAATTTAGTCATGAAGATAATACATAACTTGGTTCAATACCCGATCTTACGTTCAGAGCACCTTACTCACTCCAACATTCCATTCTTCTTGTTAATCGGTTATTGCTAGTGTGGTCTTTAGCAAGGAGTATGTATGGTTTGGAATTATTCTTTGGAAGGAGAACACTTTTACATATTTAATATGGAAATTTTTTTTTCATTTACATGACAGGTCTTTAAAAACGTGATTTTAAATCTGATACTTTTTCAACTACAGATGGGTGTTGTTTCCAAACATTCAGCCTCTTGAGAGAAACAAACACTATTAAGCAGACATAAGCAAGGAGTTACCCAAATTCAAAAGCTACTAGACAATTAACTGAAAAAAAATCTAAGCACAATCTTTTGTCAAAACACAGTAAAATAAAACATTACAGGGGCAAATTCAAACTAAGTGAAACTTGGTTTTTCTTCCACCGATTCTCTTACAATGTTTTTCCCACATTACATCCTATAAAATGTGTATTTAAGATGAAACTAACAGAAAATTAGGCTGGAGACAAACCATAAAAACATTAAATGGTGATGTCATCTTTAGTGGAGAGAAATTAATAAAAACCTTACATCTCTTTCAATATCCATATCCTGTTCCACCTCCTACATCCTCCAAGATCACCCTTCTCCCAACTTCATGTCTGGATTTTTGGTGGTGGTAGTGATGGTGGTTGGTTAATTGGTTTGGGTTTTAGAGGGTTTTTTTTGTTTTGTTTTTGTTTTGCTTTTGTTTGCTTGTTTTTAGTAATCTATCGAGTCCAGTGTGTTCTATGTGCTCATCAGAGTTGTATGGCCAGCCTCATTTAGCCAAATGCATTGACTTCTCATTACAACTTTGGAACAAATACAAGTTCCAAGAGAAATAAAGTTGCATACAGTTAGCTCATGTTTTCATATTTACCTTATGAAAATCACATCATTAATTGGAAGCTAATGACAATAAAGAAAGGCAGTTCTCCTATGTTCTCAGTCTCTGTGAAATATGCAATAGTTGAATTAAGAAGATTAAAAATATTCCAGTCTAAAATATTCACTACTTATATTGAAAATTCCTAAAAAGTACATCTTATTTTCAATGGACCATCTGTCTTAATATAATATTTTTATTAACTGGGAATGTCATACAATTTATTTTTGGCATATTCACACTTCATTCCTCCCCCTCCCCAAAAAATGCTCCAAAATACCCTCCCAACTTCATGACCTCATTTTTTTTAAATAACTATTGAGTCAAGTTTGTGCTGTCTACATACTCACAGTTGTAGGGCCATCCACTAGAGTATGGTCATCCTACCAGGGGAAACACCTTTAAAGAAAATTGAACATCTCTTCTCTATAAGTCATCAATTGTCAACAGGTCTGGACTCACTCATGAGCTCGCCCACCTCCGTGCTAGTGTACTGACAGGCTTCGTTCTCTGCAGGTAACCACAGGTTTTGAGCTCCTAAGTACAATGGCCCCATCGTGTCCAGAAGAGATTGTTTTCCTTCCATCCTCCCTGACCTCTGGCTCTTAGTCTACCCGCAATTTGACTTAAGCATCATTTTGGAAAAGGGAACCTCAATTGAGAAAATCCTCTCACTAGATTGGCCTGTGGGCAAGCCCATGGTGCATTCTCCTGCACTGGTGATTGATGTGGGAGGGCCCAATGCACTGTGGGTGGGGCTACCTCCAGGCTGGTAATTCTTTTTTTTTTTTTTTTTATTCTTGCCAAACACCTCAAATTTTTACTCATTTTACAAAAGTTCTAAGTGACACATAGTTACAGAAAAGACACATAGCTTAGCTTATATCCCTTAAAGTCAGAATGGTCACATGGAAAGTCAGTGTGGAGTATTATGTATGTTTACTATAAAAGTTAAAGTCGGAAGTATACATTAGAATTTGAACTATTTTCTTCTTTCTAGAGATGTGACACACATGCTTTCTGGTTGGTGGCAGTCCACCAAAGATGACAGATGACCAGAAATCTGTGTCCTGCCTCTTTCCCCAGGTTGAGCTGCATCAGGGGAGCATCAACATAGCAGGAGAGATTGTACGAAAACAAATAGCAGAGTCGCTACCCCCCAATAAAAAACCCAGCTCACCAGCCTACACCAAGACTGCACACAAGCATGCACAAGCACACCAGCACACTGTTGTGATAAACAACAGGCAAACATACACAAGCACACCACGCACGCTGTCCTGACAGAGCTGCGGCTGTTTCTAGCACACAGCCCGTCTGTACTGATGCCCAGCAAGGGGCACCAATCGGGAAGCAGATTTGCACTCGCAGCACTCACAGCTTAAAAAGCACACAGCATATAATACTTTGATCTTTAACCGGCCCAGCAGGCTCAGAGAAACATGGGCTAATGATGACAGATACATCCTGCAAAGACCCACTGTGCCACAGCCCTTTGTTCATGTGAAGTATTGATGAGTCCTGGAAAACATGACTGGCCCTTCTGGCCCTTGTCCAGAAACTCCTTCCCGTAGTCAGTAACCCTCATGTTCCCCGCTCCTGTCCCCATACAGACACCTCTCCTGGGTGCTTCTGAGTGGCTCCTCTGGCACAGGCCCAGCTTGGCCACCTCACCTGGGGGCTCTTCCCCAACAACATGGTAGTGTAGTGTCGACCTGTGGACACCACACCATTGTGAGCCCTTCAGCCCACTGGTTTTAGTGAGTCCTTGTTCTCCCAGTTTTCACCTTGGGTCCATTTCAGGCCTCAGCCTCAATGGGGCTTTTGTTTGGCCGTGTTGATCTAGGGAGTTACAGACCAGCTGCCTGTCCTGGTTTCTGAATCTCCTGTGATTACAGCTTGACTGGCTGTAGGGATCGACTGAGTCCTCTACCCACGAGTGAAAATGAACTCCCGACCTTACGTTAGCAGACCTTTCACCAGCAAATCCTGCTGGTCTTGATGCAGCCCCACTGTTCTCTATGACTATAAGCATTATTTTTTCAGGCTGGTAATTCTGAATGCCATAGAAGAAGACAGGCTGAGCAAGCCATGGAGAACAAGCCAGTAAGCAGCATCCTTCTATGACGTCTGCGTCAGTTTCTGCCCTGACGTGCCTGGATGATGTGCTGTATGTGAACTGTGAAGTAAAGTAAACCCTTTCTTCCTCACTATGCTTTTGCTCATGGTATTTATCACAGAAACAGAAGCCCCAGTGAAGGCAGGTGTCCATTCTTTTAAAGGGAATCCATTCGTCCTTTAAAGTCTCACTGCTTTTCTTTAAAATAAAAATAAAATTTGACACTATAATTTAGGAAAGATTATGGATCATGCAACTTTTCTCTTTCTTCCTTTCTCTTCTTTCCTTTTTTCTTTCTTTCTTTCTTTCTTTCTTTCTTTTTTTCTTTTTCTGAGACAGGGTTTCTCTATATAGCCCTAGCTGTCCTCGAACTCACGTTGTAGACCAGGCTGGCCTCAAACTCAGAAATCCGCCTCCCTCTGTCTCCCAAGTGCTGGGATTAAAGGCGTGCGCCACCAAAAAAATGTACTGACCTTAGATTTCAGTTGCTGTAGTTGGCCGTGTTTTCTGGGGGCATTGTAAGCATTGCTCTGTTGCTTCAGCTCCATCTGCTCCAGATTCCCCTGAAATGGGTTTATTCCCCCACCTCCTTGAACACTACCACAAATGCTGCCCATTAGCCCTAGTAACTTCTGGCCTAATCTCACATAATTACAAATTACATAAGACATAACGAAAATCAATCCTTCCTACATTAATTATATGAACAACCAACTGCCTTTAGCTAGTGTTAAATCACTGAATTGAGTAATATTTTTGTAGTTTCAGGTAGTTATTTTCTAAATTTCTTCTCTGATGTAAAAATAAATACCTTTGTGTCTACATTCCTGTGCACAATTTTTTCTTCTTTCTGGATTTTTCTTCCAATTCAGATTTTGTCTTGTTTAAGATCTGACAAAATTGCCAATCTGTGTTTTAGTCTCATGCTTCAGTTTACCACAGTTTCAAGTAATGCACATTTATCATTTTCCAATTTCTGTAGAGCATCACTGGTTCTCAGGGTGTTATAAAGCTGTAATCAGGACATCAGCTGGGCCCATGAACTCACCTGAGGCTTGAGAGGCAGGCCCACTTCCAAGCTCACATAATGGTTGGCAGCATTTGGTCCCTTGCAGATATGTTCTGATGGCTCTTGACCCAGAACCAATCTCTGCTTCCTGATTGATCCATGGCCCTCTCTACACTGGAATCTCACAGCAGAATCTCATAATCCATCAAGCCCTGAAAAAGAGACTATTCTTGCCAGGCATGCAATGAAATCTTCCATAACATAATCACATACACACGATCACTTACATCCTGTCACCTTAATCGTATTCTACATGAAAAGAAGCAAATGATAGCACACAGAAATCAGAAGCATTAACCAAAGGCATGAACACCAAGAATTGGAATCATGGAAGCCACAAAAGCCTCACTGCTAAATTACTGTCTCAGAAAGAGGGAGCATGGATATCAAGTCAAGATTATTTTCATGTTGGTTCCAGTCATCCTAAGACTCTGCCTACACAGTGCTACAAAGTATATGTATACTGTAACATGAGATTGCAATAATGAATAAACAATGTTGGACATGAAAGAAAACTTTCTTATGGTATATATCCAATATGTGGCCAAAATCAGAAGGCTAATCTGCCTTTGTCTCTAGTTAAAGTGCTTTTCAGAGGCCAATATAAATAGTCTTAGGGATGGCAAAATTGCATAAATGCTGTTTATGAAAACAGCTGGATCTGGAAAAGATGGATGTGTTTAAGGCATGGTTCAGCATCTCTGTCAGTGCCTGTCATTTATCCTCATAGGTGGCCCCCTCCAGAAAGTCTCAGGGGTCACAGTTTGGATAAAATTCAACAAGAAACAACAAGTTTGTGACTCCCCAAATCCATGGAGTATTTGGTTGAAAGTCAAGGGCAAAGGCTAGAACTCTATAAAGAAAAGATCTGAGGAATTTTGAATGGCAAACTGTCCCCCACAGTTTCGTTGAGGTGATCTCTACACATATCCAAACACTTAACCAAGTATGTTGTCATGTGAATTAAGTAGAAATTCCAAAGGCTGTGTCATCTGAACCATTATTCATAAGTGAGACTAGACTGAGTGAAGTTCCAAAATGAGGTTTTGTTTGTTTTTTTTTGGTTTTGGGGGGGTTTTTTGGCATATCTCAAGCTGGTTCCTACGAGTCATCTATCCATTTATCTTTAGAGACATATCTACAAAAAGTTAAATTTGTTCTTTTTAATGGTTAAACTTGAAAACTCCAAGCATTACATTTAGTAGAAGTTGCACTTTGAACTTTGAGCACAATACGTAATGAGATATTTCTCACAATTGTGGCCATGAGCAGAGAGGAGGGACCCAGCTACCTACATAATCAGGGGGAAATAACAGAAACTCTAAGCACCACATGATGCAAAACAATGATATTTGCTGGGTAAGTGTATTGTATGCATTCCCAAAAGCACTTTACTTAATAATGGGTTTATATGATTATTTGTCCACTACAAATGAAGGGATGTCTAATCCTATTTGACTTCCCTGTAAGCTTCCATATGACAAAGGATCTGGGTTTTTTCACACTAGAAGAGTTTGAAAAAAAAACACATTAATTTTAGGTCGACGATTTAATAACTTTTTAAATTTTTATTAGATATTTTCTTTATTTACATGTCATATGATTTCTCCTTTCCCAGTTTCCCAAAAAAAACAACAAGAACAAACCCCTGTTGCCTCCCTCCTCCCCCTGCTTGCCACCCCACCCTCTCCCACTTGTTGGCCCTGACATTCCCCTACACTGGGGCACAGAACCTTCACAGGGCCAAGAGCCTCTCCTCCCATTGATGATCGACTTTGCAATCCTCTACTATACACATGCTGCCAGAACAATCAGTCCCACCATGTGTACTCCTTGGTTGGTGGTTGAGTCCCTGGGAGCTCTGAGGGTACTAGTTAGCTCATATTGTTGTTTGTCCTAAGGGGCTGCAAACCCTTCAACTCCTTTGGTCCTTTCTCTAGCTTCTTCATTGGGGACCCTGTACTCAGTCCAGGCTGTGAGCCTCTACTTCTGTATTAGTTAGGTACTGTCAGAGCCTCTCAGGAGACAGCTATATCAGGCTGGCTAGTTGCCTAACTAGATTATGTGATTTATCTCTACAAAAAAAAAAAAAAAAATAGGTTCGCCTCAAAGTAACAGGACTCTGTGTCACTGTGTTAAAACTAAGTCAGTGGCTCCTTATCCTGAAAAAACTTGATGAAACGGGTCTGAATATCCTTTACATAGATGTCTCAAATGTCTATACCTATAATGATGCCTGTTGTAGTTGGTGTCAATAAACATTAGCTGAATAAATGACCAAAAAGAACCAGGAAAGACCTTTATAGCCACGGGGTCCAATGAATACATGGGTATAACCCTCCTCCCCTGCGTCTAGCCATGAGTCTTGTGTTTGTAGAGAAATGTACACCAAATCTTATTCATACAAATTACTTTATCTCGCTACTGAAGAACTATGCTTCGTGACTGTCAGTATCCTTTATTTAATAGCTGTCAAAGACTACACATGGGGGGAGGGGCTCCAGCAGCATGCGTATAGCAGAGGAAGGCCAAGCCGGTCATCAATGGGAGGAGAGGCCCTTGGCCCTGTGAAAGTTCTATGCCCCAGTGTAGGGGAATGCCAGGGCCAGTAAGCAGGAGAGGATGGGATGGTGACCAGGGAGATGGGGGAGGGAACAAGGTATTGTTTTAGCTTTGGGGTTTTTTATTTTATTTTATTTTTCTTATTTTATTTTATTTTATTTTATTTTTTGGAGGGGAACCTGGGAAAGGAGCTATTGTAAATAAGAAAACATCTAATAAAAAAAAATAGATGTCAAAAGAAGAAACAGTGATGCATAGGATGGAGAAAAGGTAGCAAACTCTGATGTCAACAAGTCTGTCCCATTCAGTGCAATTCTGAAAGCCTGACACCACTTTAGGGACTGATATGATAGAGGATAGCCTCCCTGTTACATGCCAGCATAAGCCCTCTGTCTCTGAATTGGAACCTCTCCCCTGGGCAGCTCAGGGTAACAGGAGCCGGAGCAGCACCAAGCCCCCAGGTTAATAAAAGGTTGTCATGGATCTCAGGCTGCTCTGTGCCAAGCCATTCTGTGCTGGGCAGAATGCATGTTCCCTGTCCTCAAGATGCTTACAAAGGCCTCCTGACATTAATGTCTCCAGTCATTACTACAAAGCCAATTTTAAAAGAGATGCTATAGTGGCTAAGGCACTGCTTAATAAAAGTTGTAAACGTGACAAGAATGAGAAGGACAAAGTGCACTGTGGCCGATGTTCAGTGACCCTTTCCTTAGAGTAGTCTCACTTAACTTCCTTAGATGCAGGCTTTTCAATGGCTGTTTTACCTGTAGTACTCCCTCCTTCACTTTCTTCAGAAACCCCAGTAAGGGCATCTTCAGGAACACAGAAGAGAATTAAAACTACATTTTAAATCATGTCAACAGAATGGAGCTAAGAACTAAACTCCGTATGTCTGCAGCCCAGATGCAAGTCCCCAGGTAGGGAACCAAGGCTTGTCCCTTTGTGTGCCCCCAGGTAGGGAACCAAGGCCCATCCCTTTATGTCCCCCCAGGTAGGGAACCAAGGCCCATCCCTTTATGTCCCCCCAGGTAGGGAACCAAGGCCCATCCCTTTATGTCTCTCCAGGTAGGGAACCAAGGCCCATCCCTTTATGTCCCCCCAGGTAGGGAACCAAGGCCCATTCTTTTGTGTCCCCCCAGGTAGGGAACCAAGACCCATCCCTTTGTGTTCCCCTAGGTAGGGAACCAAGGCCCATCCCTTTGTGTTTCCAAGGTTCATGCAGAGGAAGCGGACTTCAGCTGATCCTAATCCCCCTCTGACTCCTCAAGACTGATTGCTCCTAACCCTAGCTTTGAATACATGCCATGTTGTCCCTGTCCTGTTATCAATGGCAGGACACAGACAAAATTCAAACAACAGAAGGTTTAGTATAAATAGCACAGGATAGCAACTCCAACACTGGGTGTACATGTAGTCCTAAATACTAGCTGTGATTCTGTTTTAAATGTTACAAAAATAATATTGCTTAGAATACATGCTTCTGAGACTTACTTTTTTAAAAATCATGTTCCTAAGTTTTAAGCACACAGTTGCAGCTTCACAATGATGATATGGTTCTTGGGTTGGACATGAGTTCCCAGGTGTTTGTTTCACTATGTTTGAAAACAAAGTATTACCGCTTATTCTCCTATATGGACCAAAGATTGGGTGTCCATGCAGTGGGTAAACTGAGGCAAGCAGCTGGTGAGGTCAGTGCTTAGAGCTGCTGATGAGGGTCTCTGTAAATATTGATGAGGTGCTGCTACCTATGGCAGCTAGTGAGTAGAAAAATTATTCAACAGACTTCTCGCTGAGGGAACAAAGCTTAATTTACTGGGGCTAGCACTCCCTGTGGCCAGTGAAAAACTCTGAACTCTTTTAACTCTATGGGGCCAACAAGAAAGAAAAGGAAAGAGAAAATTCATACACACACACACACACACACATTTACATACATACTGAGTGAATGAAGCAAAAGACTTCAATAACCTCATACATACAAATACAAACATATATGCATACATACACATACACACATACACACACACACACACACACACACACACACACACTGAGTGAATGAAGCAAAAGAAACATATATGCATGCATACACACACACAGAGTGAATGGCTAGAGCAATGCTCCAGCAAGCAGGCCCCAAGCATTTCATACATATACATATATGCATACATATATACATACATACACATAATTGGTATATGGAGCAAATTCTTACACCCAGACAAGCTTTATTTATATACATACATACATACAGATTTGATGGATAGAACTAAGTTCCACACAAACTTACATACACACACACACACACACACACACACATATACATACATACACATACATGTATACCTATGTACATACACACTTGAAGGGTGAAAAGAATGAAGTTCCAACATTCTCTCACAGTATATTTTTCAATACCTTTACATGAAAAAACATTATATAGTACAGAAACAAATAGTAAAGAAAACAAATTATTCCCAAGAATCCACATTCATTTGTAACCTAGCAGCTTGTTATAGATTATCAAAGTATGAGCAAGGTAGTTTTCTCAGCCAGTTTTTCTTACTGGCAGGCAGCAATAAGCGGTTACAAAAAAAGGATTATTTTATTTTATTATTTATCTTTTAAAGTAATCTTATAAGAATCACATATATAAACTTTTATATATAAGTCAGTCATATCTACTTTAAATCCTCAGAATGCATATCTACTCATCAGCAATTCTTATTAAGCCGTATCAGGAAGCTGAGGGCAAACATTGAGTATGAGAACTCAGTCATCACCAGTCCAGGCTCAGTGAGGGTCACATCAGCCAGTGCTGCCATTGTTCTTGTTCCCTGACCATAAAAGTCCCTAATTTAACTAAGAGTGTGCCTTTCTGAACTTCAAATTGTTCCCTGACATTTTCTACATCAGAGCCAGTAGCAAAAACATCTTAACCTAGCATCCTTAACAATTTTATTTTTCCAAATGTTTTCTAAGAGTGGTGGAGATTGCTGACAATCTATGTCTCTAAGTTCTCTCCTGGTGATTGAGTCATTAATCTGTCCCAGCAGCAATGCCTGAAAGAGATCAAGAATTATTACAGTGTGCTAGTGAAACTGCCCAGTAGGGGGCTAGAAGCCCTGTAGAGTTTTCATTCAGTTCTTAGATTAAGAGGGATGTGAGCAGCCTGGAGAGATGGCTCGGTGGTTAAGAGCACTGACTGCTCTTCCAGAGGTCTTGAGTTCAATTCCCAGCAACCACATGGTGGCTCACAACCATCTGTAATGGGATCTGATGCCCTCTTCTGGTATGTCTGAAGAAAGTGGCAGTGTTCGCATATAAATAAAATAAATAAATGTTAAAAAAAAAAATAGGGGTGTGAGGGCAGCAAGCAAAGCAGAACTCCATAACAGCATGAAGTCCTCAAGACATATAGTCCTCAGGGCGTGCCTCAATCAAGGTGTATCCATCATGGCTGTGCTAATCGGTGGGCCACATTCCATGAGTTCTAAAGCCATTTGTCATTCCTCTTGCATGTCCCTTGACACAAAAAGAAATAAGGAAAGAAGGCCATGTTTAAAGGAGGAGGTTTGTTTATTTATTTATTTATTTATTTATTTATTATTTGCTCTAATACACAAATAAAATATCAAGGCATCTCCTATATAAAAACAGAGTAGAAGGAATTTTAAGATCATGGCAGGTTTCCTCTTCAATATTTCTTTCTTTTTTTTTTTAAAGATTTATTTATTATTATATGTAAGTACGTGTAAGTAGTTGTCTTCAGACACACCAGAAGAGGGCATCAGATCTCTTTACAGATGTTTGTGAGCCACCATGTGGTTGCTGGGATTTGAACTCAGGACCTTCAGAAGAGCAGTCAGTGCTCTTAACCGCTGAGCTATCTCCCCAGTCCCTCAATATTTCTTTATATCAATAATATTCCTTGTTTTGAGAAAAAGAAGTTAGGAGCAAAAGAGTCAAACTGAGGCTCAGAACTCATTTGCTATGTCAGCTGTCTCAGAGCCAGTTGAGTTGAAAACTAAGAAAGACTTTCTAAGGGGCTGGAGAGATGGCTCAGCTGTTAAGAGCACTGGCTGTTCTTCTAGAGGATTGGAATTCAATTCCCTAAACCCACATGATAGGCTCACAACTGTCAGTAACTTCAGTTCTAGGGGTGTTAACACTCTTCTGGCCTCCACAAACACCAGGCACACATGTGGTGCACAGACATGCATACAGATGAAACACCAATATACATTAAAGGAATTCAAAGAGAGACTTTTGAGAAGAGAAAAATATGCCCTACTCTCAAAGAGCTTGCTAGAATGTACAGAGCCAAGGCTGTAAGGCTGGGATCGCAAGGTCTACAGCAGAAACATTAAACATCATTACACAGGAGCCATTCCCCAGCTCCATGGGAAACTAAGATGGGACAGTCATCCTTGAGGAAGACTTGATGGTAGTCACCTTAGTGTGAATAGTGAAAGCCATTTGAGTAAAGGTCTAATGCTCAGTCTCCTTGGGGTCAGTGACAGTTGTAAGCAATGACTAGGTAAGGAGCCATCTCTTACAGATAGAAACTTGAGATGTCCTCTTAGAGTGCTTCCTGGTGGTCCCTTTCTTAATGGGATCTGTCCAAGGTATTGAGGAATGGATCCCATAAGTGAAAGATGACGGCCTGCCCAGCAAAAGAAAAACCCAGCAGCCAGCTGGAGAAGTCTTCCATCCAACAGTGTGCCTACAGAAGTGGTATCTGCAGGGGGTGTAGACAGTTGTGTCTAGGAAGTTTCCCAAAGAACTGGTATGGATGCAGCCTCAAAGAGTCCATCGCAACCATGAGGAGAAGAGACAGAACTTAAGAGACAAAAGCCTGTGTGATGCAGAATAAACATGAAATAAACTTTAGTTCTGTTAGCAGAGTGTTCACAAACAAAACAAAACAAAAGCTATGCAATAATGGATAATATCTATAGGCCAAGCGAAAGTGTGAAATTAGCAGCAGAATCCAAGGCCTATGAATAAGACCAGGACAAAGGAGTGACCCCATCAGTGGGAGCCACAGAGAGTATTTCCAGAAAGAAACATAATAGTCACTAATACCTCTCACAGATGACTGTAATCACAGAATCATAATCAATGTCTTAGCTACATATGCAATTATAATTAACTGTTGCTAGCAAAAAAAAAAAAGCGTTACATTGACAGTAAAGAATTGGTCCTCATCATCAACAATTAAAAAAGCTGAGATTGAGTAAACTTCCATTAATTATAGGGAAGCAAAGATTATCACATTTTTGCACACATGAGTTATAACTTGTATCTAATTCTGACCTTATTTGTGAACATCATTTTGTTGATCCTATCAAAATATTGCAGGCTGTATGATAGGCGTTCAGCACATAAAGAAAAAAATAAATCAACGTTCATGAATTCTTTTTTACCATCTTATAGTAGAATGGGTATGTTATAGAGATTGAATGGTACCCACTATATCATCATGGTATTTGCTATGGAAATACTATACAAGGAGGCTGAGGGGTGTCAAGTTCATTTTTTTTTTCGGTCAGTCTTATGCCTGATTAAATCCTTTTATTACATTATTACATAGGGGTATCCTGGACACTGATACAGTACTTTGATTTTCTAGCTTCTCAAATACCCATCTTATGTTCTCCATCAAGCAAAAAAATAACATCCACAGAAAAAACAAAGTACAAAGGGATGGACAGAATGCTGCCCAGAGAAGAAATGGTGCTTGAGTTGACTTCATGAGGCAAGGAGGGGTCTGCTCAGAGTACAGCCCTGGATGAGAGTATCCATGGGGAAGGGATTTAATGAGCATATGCAATGTCACACAGGTGTCAATTTATCTTTGCTTTGGAATTCCAAATGACTCTCAGAAGCCAACAGAGAGGTGGAGACAAGATTGAATGAGTGTGAAGGTTGATAAACAGCTTTGTATGGCTAGCAAGGACTTTGTCCATTGTTCTAAGAGTAAAAGGTGAATTCTTAGTAGGGTGGTGTTATAATCATACTTAGGAATTTGAAAGATGACTGTTGAGACAATATAGAGAATAAATGAGTAGAGTAGAGAAGAGACCTAAGAGGTGTCTGAGATTTCACCAAAAAAATATTATGGGAGTATTACTTAAGGCAATATTCATAAGAAACAAGAGCTTTATGTGGTAAATACTGTAAAAATGTATAACTACCTGTCAGCATAAGTGAGGAGGAAAGGTTACTGGATGGATGGAGGGAGGTAGGGATGGAAGGAAGAAGAGATGGAGGGAGGGAGGGAGGGAGGGAGAGAGGGAGGGAGGGAGGGAGGGAGGAAGAGAGGGAAGGATGGACTGACAGATGCATGACAAACTAAGCTTACAACAAAGAACAAAATCATGGCAAAGCAGAATTAGGATCTAGTATGGGCATCCAAAGAAGACTCATCCAAAAGAAAGGGAAGAATCATAGAAAAGTTAGTGTGTGGAGCTCAGGAACACATGGGTTTGGAGTCACAGGGCCATGTAACAATCAGACCACTTGATATCAATGAGTCTAAATGCATGCCTTGTCAAGAGAAAAACTCAAGGTGGAAGTGTGCTTAATGTGCAAGGCCAAGCAAAGTCACAGACCCCAAAGCATTCCTAAAGGTGAGACTTGGAAGTCTAGTCTACTCGGCAGTTTCAGTCAGATACATTGAGTCACTGTAATTGAGAAATAATGGAGAGTCAGTAAGAGTAGATTCTGCCTCTGTCAGAGAGAGAGGGATGTGTAACTCAGGAAATCCGGATGAGCAACCCTATCCTACCCCTCGCTGTTGGGGTGACCCTGAGGGCAGATTTCTGTGCCATCTCTCACTGTTGGGTGACCTTTGCCATCCCTCACTGTTAGAGTGACCCTGAATGCACATCTCTCACTGTTGGAGTAACCCTAAGAGCACACCTCTATGCCATCTCTCACTATTGGGGTGACACTAAGTGCAAAGAAAACAGACCTTGAATGGAAAAGAAGACACCTACACAGAAATAAGCTGCAGTGGTCAACTGAGGCAGACTGCAGTATTTCTAATATGGTCGCAGACCTTGGCCTTCCTTAGAATTTCTTCAGTCTTACTTTTGAGTCCTATGAAATACCACTGTCAATTATAACACCTTTCTCTTCCTTTTAATCCACAGTGAGTTGATTTTTTCCAACAAAAATGTAATACATAGATGCAGCATCCTTTTAGAAGGAAAAAACATGTTTTCTCCTACAAGAGTATATGGCTTGTCTTAGACCAAGGCTGCCTTGAATTCCAGACAAGAGAAAAGGAAATATAAAGAGCGATGGGGATGTGAAGTGGAGCTCTGCATGTAGCAGAGATGGCTAGATGCTATCCCATATCTAATACCCCTTTTTCCTGAACAACCCTCTCAAATGCATCCATAATTGTTAGAGCACATTACCTTCTTACACTGTATGGCATGTGTCTAAGTTGTAGTTAATGAGCTACAACTATTAAAATTGGTGGAGGACTGGCTGCTAGAAGATTGTTGAAAGAATATTAATTCACTCATCGCCCAAACACACTGCACACCATACACATCATAAACACGACACACCAACCACACACACACCATGCATGCATGTACACACTTACACCATGCACACATGCATGCACATGCACTGCATACACATGCATACATGCACACATAGGCAAACACACACACACACACACACACACACACACACACACCACACACACACACACACACCATACCACACACCCATACATACACCATTGCTCTTTCTCTCCTCCTCCTTCCTGCAGTCTGGGAAGTAAAACATTAACCCCAGGCTGTTCTCTTAGCAGGCAAGGTAACTTTGAAGATAAAAGTTTACATTTACAAAATGGTGAAGTGGGGTGGTAAAAAGAGCCTAGGTGCTTGCTGACCATAATAGATATCAGAAAAAACCCTGAATACTTTTGTCTGTATTTCCTTTCCCACAAAAGAGAAACAAGCTTCATGCATCTAAAGCTAGCAATGCCACCAAGCCAACTGTGGCAGATGCCAAAATGCAATTGTCTTGAATTATGTAATCCACTCTACTTTAATTCCTAATGTCCTTTCGGTGCTCAGCACAGTAAGCATGTTCTTAAAATAAAAGATTTACCAATTCTTCCAAATGACTATTCATAGAAGAAAGAGTGACTCGGTGGAGGAACAACCTTTTAAAAATTATGGGATAATAGTCACTTTAACTTCCTTTAGTAATAAAACTCCCATCTCTCACTCTCGCTCTCCATCTCTCTGTAACCCCCACAGACCCTTAACTTGAGCTGTTCCTGTTCAGCCTCTTTAGTGCTACTAATATAGGTGTGCGTCACCACCCCCAGCCGAGCATTTGTTCTTGACTCCTTAGAATAAGAGATTTTAAATAGATGGACAAAAAGTTCCTCCAGTCTCCTATCTTCAGTTTATCAAGGTCTGTTGAAAATGTCCAAAAGCAGGGATCTAGAGAGATGGCTCAGCAGTTAAGAGCACTAGATATGCTTACCAAGACCTGAATTAGGTGCCCAGCATACACGAGGTGGCTCACAGCTCCAGATCCAAGAAACCCACGCCCTCTTCAGACCTCTATGGGCATCAGGTACACACATGGCTCATACCCATACATACCTGCAGGGAAAACACTCAAACACATAAAATAAGTTAGCCATGTTTTTACCAAAAAGCACAAATACTGTTTCTCATACAACTAGCCCTGTGCCCAGCATTTTAAAAACAATATTTGAATCACAGTAAGAAACCAAGGAGATTTAATGACAAGAGAATCAAGGAACAGAGAGGCTAACTAAGTTGTTTTGAGTCACTTTTCTTATACCTGATCTTGCTGGGACTCCAACTCAGGAAATCTGACAAATCTCTGAGTGTACCCACCACCCACCTTGCCAAGAACAGATCGGTGAACTGGCCCCAATGAAGCAAGAGATGGTTTGGCATTCCAGTGCAGAAACAACGAATCTAAGAGAAGGTGGAGATTCTGCTTTTGAACTATCTCTAACAAAATATCTTACCAGCATTCACACGCAGTATTAATGGGAATCTCCAGACACACCTGAGACCCCGGGAGGGAGGCTGGAGTGCGATGTAAGCTACTGTGGGGTGCTATTACCCCAGAAGCCAGACCTGAGAAATAGTCTCATCATCCTCTGAAGAGAGCAGGTGCTCATTCTGTCAAATCATTTTTAAGTTGTAAACAAATACCTATGCTTCTCTGCTTTTCAAACTGGGGCACATAGTGGTCTCCCTACTGGTGGGCAGCAAATGGTCTGCCCTCTGGCATGCCTGGTGTGGAGCTCCCATCCATCAGGAGTTGCACCCAGTATTCCTTCGGGCTCTCCTGGTTGTGCATAGATTGGATTTCATGCAAATATGCAGGAGGAAAAAAATGTCTCTCAGCTTATTCTACATGAAATACAATATATTTGCCAGATAACCAGGACCCTCATATTAATCATAAATCAACTGTGTTTACCCATAGCCAAGAAAGGACTAGAATGTTCTTTCCTCATTTGGAAATCCAATCTGATCTTCACAGTAATTATGCTGCCTTTCGTATGAATCATGGTCCCACACCACAATGTCAGTGCCTGGCTGGCTTGCTCGCTCGCGGCTGCGCAGCATTGAGATGATCCTTGCACTTGGGGGTAGGATTTGGGGAGGTATTGAAGTAAATCCTTTTACTCACTAGGCTTTCCTTTTTTGTATCTCATCTTCAGTCTTTCTGTTCATATTTTACAGAAAACTTCTGAAAGCCGTCGTAAGCAGGGCAAGAGCACCGTCATCAATCCCCCGGAAGCCATGGAACTATACTCAAGATGGGCGAGGGCCCTTGCTCTCATCCTGGCTTTCCCTCTGGAGTCACCACACAGCCAGCTCCCTCTTCTATTTATCCTTTCCATCCCTCTGACTATACAGTGATGTTATGACGATGTGCTGAGACACTCTCTAGTGTAAGAGTCTTCATAGCCAGTCATCGTCCAAATACACACAAACAAACAAACGTGAGTTGCTCTCTAGGCATCCTCTGAAGCAGCATTCTGGAAGGGCTAAACACAGAGGCCGGGGTCTGAGGCCCAGCCAGCTTTAGTGACATATATTGCTTAAAAATAAGAAGGTAAACCGGAAGCCCCTTCTGCTTGAGACCTTCTGGAATGTGAGGCATGGTCTTGGCATTATGACCCACTGCTCTTCACACAGTAACTGCTCAACTGCCAGAGTGAGTGGAAACACGTGACCCCAAAGAGGGCCGCGTCTAGAGGGTCCATCAGTCCCAGGTGGGAGGTGAGGAAATAGGAACTCGGGAGCCACTGTGGCCACCATTATTATGTGTGTGAACGCACAGAACATAATAATAAAAGGAGGGACTTACCACTGTGGCCTTCCCACCAACACTACCACAAGTAGACTTTTGCACGGCTGGTGACTGTGGTGAACGGTGTTAGTTCTCACTGGGCAACCTGTATATTTGTAAGATGACTGGGCTTTGCTGTTGCTGCTACTGTTGCTGTTGCTGTTGTGGTTGTGTCTTCGTTAGTTTGTTTGCTTTACATTTGTAAACTACCGAAGTCCTCGAAAGGACTACACAGTGTCCCCCCTCCCCCACCTGAAGTTTCTAGTGTGGAGCTTTCCTGACACCTAGTGGCCAGATAGAGGAATTCCTGATTTCCCTATAAGTAGTCTAATTTAGAAAGTGTATTTACATTCCAAATGAAATTTTAGTACATTGCTTCACAATTTACCACTGATCCCCTGTGGAGCTCCTGGCTTGTGGGTTAAAGGCAATTCTAATCCTATATCGCTTAGAATTTTAAAGTAAAATTGCTATCAACTGGGACTAGTGTATGCAACCTCGTCTCAGGATTTTACTGTGCTTCACTCCTATAAAAGTAAACAAGCTTAAGATAAAATACCAATGGCTAAATCACACGTTAATCTCAAATGAGAGCCTGTGTAAATTTAAAAAAAAAACTTTGTATTGTCTCAGATAGGAAAAACATAAACACCAACCTAGCTACAAACCCTTTGATCTACAGTTGTGTCCTCATGAGGTATGCCCAGAGCAATGGCAACACAAAGCATGTGGGAATACAACCAAACCGTATGTGATTTGACTTAAGGCCCGTGCCGTGAAATGGAACCTATGCCTCCATACCTAGCACTGCTTAGATAGCCAAGAGCCTAGGACTAGATAATCCAGGGACCTGAGGCAAAACCAAATACTACTGTTCCATGGAACCACAACTGCAACAAACTGTAGCAATAAAATGACTCCTAGTGACATTTTGCTACGCTCATAGATTAGTTAGTGCCTTACTCAGTCATCATCAGAGAAGTCTTCCTCCTACATCAGATAGCAACAAATGCGTACATACACCCACAGCCGGACATTGTGGAGTTTAAGATCTCAGAACACTCAGGCCCAAGCAAGAGATCTCCATCAAAACTGGCCCCCTCTAGAGTCATCAGAAGGAAAAGAGAAAGAGTGTAAGAACCAGAGGAGATGGCGGACACCAAGGAAACAAGGCCTTCTAAGTCAACATGATCAATAGACACATGAATGTTGTGTGACGGAGCAGCAGGCGCAAGGCCTGCACAGGACTGCACCAGCTGGGGTCCTCAGCATGAGTAGTACTGCAAACCCAGCAATGAATATACAACATGAATACACATGACATACATACATACATACATACATACATGTAAAATAATGAAAAGGAAAGCTCATGTAAGTAATACAGAAGACTTCCAACAAGTTTGTCCTTTGAGGAAACAGGGAAAGAAAAGGTACATATTACAATTATTACAACCTAGAATAGAACCTGCTATTCATACATCAAAAGAATAATATGCAGACATAGTGGTGTTTATCTGTGATCCTAGCACACAAGGGGCACAAGAAGAATGATAGGTTCTAAGCCAACCAAGGTAACAAGGTAAGCTCACCAACCAAAGCTCACGGCAAGATCCTGTCTCAAAAGGAAAAGGATGTACATAAAGTAGAAGAGCTTTTCTAGAAGACATGAAGACTAATGAGGCTGGTAGGCTAGATGTCCTGACATATCAATATGCCTTAAGGCTCTGCCAAGATCACATAAAGGGGAGACATGGTAGGACATCCAAGTGAAATCAGAGAGAAAAGATTGCATCAGTCAGTGATAGAGGAGAGAGAGGAACAACTCAGTGGTGCGTTGGTGATAAGCCACCACAACCAAGGAAACTGATAAAAGAAAGCATTTAATTTGGGGCCTACAGTCCCAAAGGGTTACAGTCTATAACTATCATGTCGCAGGAGCATGGCAACAGCAGGCAGACAGCCATGGCTCTGGAACAATAGCTAAAAGAGGAAGAGAAGGCTGGCAAGATGGCTCACAGAGTAAGAGCACTGACTGCTCTTCCAAAGGTCCTGAGTTCAAATCCCAGCAACCACATGGTAGCTCACAACCACCCGTAATGAGATCTGACGCCCTCTTCTGGTGCGTCTGAAGTCAGCTACAGTGTACTTATGTATAATAATAAATAAATCTTTGGGCCAGAGAGAGCAGAGACTGAGTGAGAGGAGTTGAGCAGAGCAAGCAGGGCCAACAAGAGAAAGCGAGGCTGGTAGGAGCAAGCAGAGGTGCTAAAATTCAACTCCCAACAACCACGTGAAGGCTCACAACCATATGTACAGCTACAGTGTACTCACATACATAAAATAAATAAGTAAATCTTTTAAAAGGAAGGAAGGAAGGAAGGAAGGAAGGAAGGAAGGAAGGAAGGAAGGAAGGAAGGAAGAAGAAATAAAGAGAGAAAAAGAGAACCTGCCCCCAGTGGACCACCTCCTCCAACAAGGCCATATCTCCTAATCCTTCCCAAACAGTTCCACCAACAAGGAACCAAGTACTCAAATATGCAAATCTCTGAGGCCTATTATCATTCAAACCAACACAAATAACTTCTGAGAAAAGTGTTTGAGATGCTGCCACAGATGCTTAGTCCAGAGAGGAACTTGAAAATTTGAGAATTATGACCAATCAGCACAATCAAAGATGCATTCCAGTGAGATTATGCTGGTGTAACAAAGAGGTTCAAAGTGGAGCTAGCCAAGGCTGCTATGTCTACATTTCATGGGATCCTTAAATCATATTTTGTAAAATCTTCTCATAGTCCTCAAGCCCAGGACATTTTATTCTTTTGCATGGATGAAGCTGACTACATATATACCTTTTTCATTGTTTAAAAATATCTTACGACCCAAGTCAGGAATATCATATAGTTTTTGTAACAATATGCAACACAGATGTTCATTGTCTTGAAGATGACTGGGATATGTCTGTTATCTTTAGTTTCCCTGAGTTATAATTAGATTGTTATGGAATAATAATTTTATTATTATGGAATTTTCAAATAATCTCTATCAACTTGCGATTTTCTGGTTTCATTTTTATTCACAGGTTCATGATTATACTTCACATACATGCCAAGAAAGCATCAGTTTGGAAAGGAATATATTTCATATGTGCATTTATAATTCCCACAATTTGTTTATACTATCTGATACACAGTCAGAATTCAGTTTTCCTTCAATAAATTACTCTTGTTACCCAGCAGATTAGAAGGGATTCATTAGCCATTACCACAGTGATAAAGCAGTGATTTCCAACAGGAAGGGGCACCATCATACTATAGAACCAAAACGCACACACAGAACACACAGCTGCGGTGTGGCTTCTACACCCTTATATTTATCAGATTTTATATATCTTTAAAGATCTGTGAGAAACAGTCATTAAAATCACAGATCGTCTTGCTAGCTAAGCATTTATTCTGTAAGGAAAGAGAACCAGTTTAAACAAGCCTTAATTATACAGAACACGCAGGATGAAATGTGCTAATTCTATCTGGCATCTAGCTGTTCATCAAATTCATTCAGATAAGTTACGTGCCTAAGCTCTCATAGAGACAAAAAATTAAGTGTACCTGAACCTCATAAACAGAATCTTGTCAGAATATTGTATTACAGGAAACAGGTTAATGTTCCAAGTTACATAATGTGTAGGAACATATAAAAATTTTTATTGGCTTGACCACTTTAAATACTGAAACATAATTTTAAATAGTACTAATTAAATTTAATGAAATAATTTTAACATTAACAATTGTTTTCTTTTTAAGCATGCATTTAATTTAGCCAGGAAAGTTTGGAAGCATTGTACTCCAAGTTCTAAAGACCACAGATGCCAATCCAAACTACTTTACCTAGTAAAACTATCTGCAAAAGTTTGAGGAAAAAGAATAGCTTTTCACACAATGCCAATGGCCTAACAGAACTCATGTACACAAAGCCCACCCTACAGAGAATGCTAGAAGCAATACTTCAGGTTGAATAAAGGAATAGTCATAGCCAGGAAACTACAGAAATAAACAAATGGAGCTGTAATTGTTGAAATACAGAACGAAATTTAGAAAATAAACAGCAAAAAAGCCACAAAGTGATAGCAATCAATACACACCTCTCAATGATAACTTTAAATATTAATGGCCTCAGTTCCCCGATCAAAAAGACACAGGCTAGTTGAGTGGGTTAAGAATCATGATCCATCTTTTTTCTGTCTAAAAAAGGCATACCTTACCTTGAAAGTGAAAGGATGGATAAAGTCTCCCAAGAAGATAGGATCAGGAATTAATCCTGTCACTATCCTAATGCCTGACAAAATAGACGTCACACCAAAATTAATCAGAAGAGATAAAGAAAGGAACTTCATTCTATTCGTGGCAACAATTGACCAAGAAGACATTGCAATCCAGAACATGTATACACCAAATTTCATATAAAGCATCCTATTGGATTTCCAGCCACAGATGAACTCAAACTCACTTTCTTCTATGGGCAGGTCATCTAACAAAAACTAAATAGAGAAATCATCAGAACCAATTTACCTCATATGTCAAGTGGATCTAATAGATATCTACAAAATTTTCTACCTAAACACCAGTGTCTTCAACTCAGGAGCCCATAAAATTTTCTGCAAAATAGACCCAAAAAATCTCAACAAATATGGAGAAGCTGAAATAATTCCACATTTTAATAAAGCTCAAAATTAATAACAAAAGAATCTTTCTTAAATATACCAGTTCATGAATATTAAACAACATACTACTTAGTTGGTCAAAGAAGTCAAGAAGAAAATTTTAAAGTCTTGAAAATGAAAACACACCCAAATCTCTGGAACACATTAAAAGCAGTCCAAAAAGGAAAGTTTATAGCTCTTACATGCTATTTAGAAAATCAGAAAGAACACAAATAAAAAGCTTAGTGATGCACCTCAAGAGTTTGGTAATACAAGAAGGAAACAAGCCCAAATGTAGAAGACAGAAGTAAAACAAGGGCAGGAAAGAATGAAAGAGAAATAAGAAGAATTTTCTTCTTTGAAAAATTCAACAAGATTGACAGACTTGTAGCCAAATTAACTAAGAAGGAAGAAGGGGAGGAATACCCAAATTCATATATATTTAGCAGCTGACACCACCAAAGTGTAGAATATTGAAAGGGATTGTTTTTTTTTTTTAAAAAAAAAAAAAAAAAAAAAAAAAAAACATACTCCACTGAACTTTCAAAAAGTGGAAGAATTTCTAGAAACATTCAAACCACCAAAATTAAACCAAGAAGAAACCAACAGCTTAAATAGGCCCATAACAAGTCCCATAACAAACAGGGAGACTGAAATAATAAAACAATAAATTCTTCTTACTAAAAGAAGCCAGGTCCAGATAGATGCATAGCAAAATTGCACCAGATACTGAAAGAAGTACAACAGCTGATGCTTCTCAAAAAAGAAAGGGAGGGAGGGAAAGATCGAAGAAGGGAAGGGAA
>NW_022196898.1:75522801-75524971 GCF_008632895.1 Mastomys coucha | reverse complement strand
AAGGGAAAGAGAAGGGAAGAAAGGGGGAAAGAAGGGAAGGGAAGGGAAGGGAGGGGAGGGAAGGAAGGAAAGGAAAGGAAAGGAAAGGAAAGGAAAGGAAAGGAAAGGAAAGGAAAGGAAAGGAAAGGAAAGGAAAGGAAAAAGGAAAGGAAAGGGAAAGGGAAAGGAGAGGAAAGGAAAGGAAAGGGAAATGGGAAGGGAAAGGAAAGGAAAGAAAAGAAAAGAAACACAAACACAAGAAGCACTTTCAAACTCATACAAAGACAGTCTTATTCTAATATTTTACACAGCCAGATAAAGACACAACAGAGAAAGAGAACTATATGGGCTACAGGCCAATATTCCACATGAATAACAACAAAGTAGAAGCTCAGCAGTGAAGAGCGCTTGCTGCTTTTACAGAAAGACCTGAGTTCAGTTCCCAGCACCCACATCAAGCAACTCACAACTGCCTGTAACATCAGCTCCAGCTCTCTGCTGGACCCACACACAGATACACATGGTTGAAAATAAAATAAAATAAAATCCTTTTTTTAAGACGTAGAAAGCTATCCTTAGCTGAGAAGTCATTGAAGTATCTCAATGTAAAGCCAAGCGTCTGCTCAGCTGGCTTTTGCTGTGAGATTTTGTTTTAATTGTACACGTGAGCTTTATGTTTCTGAAAGTACTTCCATTCACAGGAGACATCGGCTCACCAAACGGCATCCACCTCTACGCATCCACAGCAAAAGATAACAGCAGAGCAGACAACATACCCTGGGCCAGCAAAATCCCCGATCTTAAATTCCCAGAGAAAAGAAACAGACTCAAAGACAGTTGTTAAGGAATTCTGGCAGGATCTCTTCAGGAAGAGAAGCTAATAGGTATAATAAATGACCCAGGGCATGGATAGGAACAAATTATCTAAATAAACTTAAGAAGACATTATACATGAGCGGTGGACCCAAACAAATGTGGACCTGTAAGTCACAGATGCAAATTCTGAGGCCAGCTCAGCCCGCTGGAAGCCGTTTGACCTCACCTCCGCCAGATTTCTCTATTCCTTTGTCAGAGTTATTAGACTAGCCTCTTAAGCTGTCACGTTTACAGATGTAAGCAAAATAACTTTATGAAGAGATATTCTGTCTTATTAAACCCTGCCCCAGAACACAGTCCAGATTTCCCTCTTAGGAGAAGTGAACGAATATTAGAGCAGAAGGTTTACTTTAGGCTTTTTATTTAAATTATCATTACCTCGGGCTCTTAAATCACCCAATGATTCGTTTGCTTAGCAAACAAAACAGAAAGTTTTAAGATAAACTTTAGCTTACTACAAATCATAAAATTATTTCCATATAAAGTCTGTTTAGTAAATGTGCTAAACTGTTATACGGCCCCTTAAAATTTATAGAAAGACAAAGAGTTGACTGCTCAGAATAGCTCTAAAAGCAGTATATACTTGGGGGAAAAATAACTTCCATGCTATAAAAATAGAATACAAAAAAAAGAGTATCTGGGATGTCCAAGACAGAGAATTGAATTACTACATCCAACAAGAGCCAAGATGATGTCATTTTATGTGAATCCATGCTCAAAGGAAAGACTATCATTTTAAACTTTATCTATTAGATGCTCATTATTTTAGCAGATTCTAAGACAAGTCATTTTCAGATTTCTTTGTATACTGATGGTAAGTAATTTAGTGACTGACTGGAGTTTGAAAGCATGCCACCTTTTCAGTGTTTTTTTTTTTTTAATAAAAACAAATTACTAAAAATAATGTATTTACAAATGACAATGGCTTCCAGCAAAAGACCATAAGGTTAATATTTTCACATCACTGAAACCTACTGCTAAATATTAGCTACAGATACCATCACAGGCCTCCCTGAAAGGAACTACAGATGTCTGGTTTAGCTTGCAGTACCTCACATTCAAGCACTAGGAAAAATAGTAGCCCCAGATGCTGCACTCTGTCAAATAACAAGGATGACCTAGAACAGGATTGTATTGTTGCATATTAAGTGGACAGCATTAGCTTCCCCACAACTCTTCAGTAAGAATTGGCAAGAGAAGCTGTGTGAAGCACCGGAGCTCCAAGGGTGCCATCCAGAAAGTTCTAGAAAACTCTTTTCTGAATGAATTGCTATAGCCTCTATTAACTTTTATTCTCTCTCTCTCTCTCTCTCTC
>NW_022196898.1:75499064-75522791 GCF_008632895.1 Mastomys coucha | reverse complement strand
CTGGATTTGTCTCTTGTTGTATACATACATAAATATTCAAATGGTGTTGTCTAGTGTATGCATGTGTTTGAGTGTTCCTCTAAAGCTTCACTGGGACATGTCAAAGGATTATCAATTTCAAAGAAAATACCACTTGCAAACACTTTATGACAAGCCTGTGAATATGCAGTGAGTGGACTCTGGTTTACACCCAGTATCTCTGCAGCATTAGCTGGATGTGACGTTATCTCTGATCTCCTTTTCTTGCCAAGCTAAATATTCAGGAACATACATAACACAGACATCAAGTGGTGTTTGTCTTCTAACTAGAGTTATCATGTGAAGTTATTAATTTAATTATATCAAGGCACATGATATTTTTCTGACTACCTCATGAGATTGTGATGAAAATTATGGACTTACAGATCTCTAAAGAAGTCATTTATCTCTTTGGATAAAAAGAAGAAAAAAAACTACCCAACATGGGATAGAACTAAAATATCCTCCACTTATGTCATACATATTTCAAAGTCCATAAAGCTGACATCACACATGACTTCCATGACTCAGGGTCTGGTTGCTTCAGTTTTGACGAGAAACAAAGAAAATAATGGAGATTTTCATGTGAACGTAATGGATCCTATAGAACCTCTCAGAAGTGATCGTGTTCAACAGTACTTTCACTTTTGACATGTATGATGTATGTCATACTGCAAATTCGAATTTCAATGAAATAATGAGAGAAAAAAATGATGAGTTTCATGGTTTCCAATTTGTGAATTCAAAATCACTTGCTATGTACACTGTATTCTTACAATCACAAAAGAAGAAGAATGTGAAATTTGAAGATCAGATCATATCTAGGACATGTGTTTATTTACTATCTCACTTGATCGTCAGAAGCAGTTACATGAGGTAGCTATAACTATCATTTCCAATAAGGTAATCAAAGCTTAGATGTGTGTGATCTGTCTCAGACTATGGCGGTAGTCATCACCAGAAGCAGGTTTTTGAATGAGGACTCTCTACAACAGCACCCCCAAGTTCTTTCAGTATACCATGACATCTTCACACAACACTCGGTGTTCTTTTGGGTTGAAAGCGATGCTGGGAAAAGTTGAGTAAATGACTCACCACATGATTCTGGGGTACCACTGTGGATTTCCATCTTACAAGGTTCATAGCGAGATAAGGAAGCAGCCAGGAGATCAACTATAAATCCTCAGGTGTCATTCACAGAAAACAGCCCAGAGCCATTAATTCTAGCCTTGACAAAAGTGTATCGGCTCTTGCTTTACATTCCCTTCCCTGGTTTTTATTAAAAGATGGTGTGTGTGTAAATCAAAATGCACAGTTTCAGTCTGACTTAAAAATACAGCATGACTCAAGAGACCAGTTTTCACGTATGAATGCAATATGCAATATCAAACAAATTGTTTCCAATTTTGATGTGATTGTCAATGAAATTTTATTCTATGTTAACTGGAGGAAAAGACTATTCTAAGAGTCCTTTGGTGTGTTTTTATAAATAAATATTAATCTTTAACATATACATTACATATGTATATATGCATATATCATGTATTAGTATATTCAATATATACAGGCAGCATAACACAAAACCTTTCAAAAACTTTAGAGGAAAAACTGTCTAAAATTTCAATAGCCACATAGTCTTGCAACATTCTTAAACTGTATCTCAGTTCCCTCCCTTATAAACTAGAGGCTTATAAAAATGGCGTCTACCACAAGCTTTGCTATAAGAACTAAAATCAATTACTTGCAACAATAAGTATGGTGCAAGGTAAGAGCTCAATATAATAATACAGACTGCATTCCTTTAAAGGGAGCATCTTTGCCATTGCCGACACAGAGTCTTAATCAGCATGGACAATAACATGGTGATGATCATGGACAATTGTCACATCCATATTAATGACAATATGGGTCATTATCATGGGTAGTTGTCGGGCGCCTTTTTCCGTCCAACAAATAAGGAGGCAACAACGAGCTCTTCTCCATGCAGTTTAATCAGGAACCTTCATTTTTACTTCTTCTCTAGCTAGCTTCTTTTATATTCTTCTATATCTTCTTCTTATATCTTACTAGTTACATCTTTCTACTTTCTTCTTACTTACTCCTATTCCCTACATCTTACTACATACATCTTACTTCTATTCTTATTCTTACATCTTACTTCTATCCTTACATCTTACTTACTCCTATATCTTACTTACTTCTATATCTACATACTTACTCCTATCTATACATACTTACTATATATCACATCTTACTTACTCTCTATATACTTACTCCTATCTCTACATACTTACTCACTATTCTTACATACATCTTACTTCTATATCTACATACTTACTCCTATCTATTACATCTTATTTACTATCACTCCAGCCCCCAGCCCTTGTGGGTTAAATACTTTCCCTGGTCCCAATCAGCACCAGCTACGTGGCAAAGCATAATAGGCTGCGGGAAAATCATGCCAGCTTGCATCACAAACTAGAGGCACTCAGCTTTTCCAACTAAGGGCTTGTTTATCAATGCTCTCTGCTCTGGCCGGAGACCAGGTGTTCAATATATATATAGGGTGGCAGCTGCGGCTCCCCACAGGTAGTCATTTGGTCATAAACCAAATCTATGACCATGGGCATAAGATGGTGATGGGTGTAAAGTAGAGCTTTGGACTAGTACATGAATAGAATCTTAGGTAGGGATGGGGATCTTGACAACATGTACACATACAACAAGAGGACCGCATGAAGTAGATGTGAAGTAGACGTGACCACAGAAACAGAGTGGTAGTTTACCTAACCCAAGCGCACAGGCAGGACTTGTAAAATGTCTCAGAACGTTGCTTCTGCCCAGACTCCAGAGTCTGAAGCTTCAATATAAAAAGATTCCTCCTGAGAAAACTACCTTCAATCCCATTTTGCTCTGCTGCTAGAACACCCTTCTTGCCTAGACGCTTCAGCAATGTGCTACAGCTTTTACAACTATGTATGGAAACTGGTAAGATGGTATTTCTTAGTTTGGATAAGCTGTACATACCAAGGGGCAACAGACTCGGGGACAACACACCCCAGCTCTGTATCCCAGAGAGGTGTGTAGATCCTGGCAACTACAACAATAACAAACAACACTATTAAAGAACAGGGTGGTCGCACTGAAAATGACTACATGAGGTTACCTACAAAGCCAGAGCAGGAAGAGACTGCACAGTGCTCGTGTGTGAAGTCTTCAGGAAGACTCTCTGATGACTTTCATAGCTTTGGGTCTGGGTGGATATGTCCAAGCCTGAAGAGTGGAAAAGCCACTGTGCTACAGTCAATGGCTTCACCTTTCTTGTGACCTGTGTAGAACACTCTGAGCTCTGCTACAATCAAAAGAGGTACGTGGTTCGCTGATGACAAGGTAAAATTACCTCCAATGCAATGATGCATGGGAATAACTGAAGGTGCATTGTGGGAGACATTGGCTCATGTGGTCAGAGAACAGAAGGGGGCAGTGAATCGCGAAGAAAAGGTGGATTCTTGGCCATTAGACATTTTCATGTGCCAGCAGCTGCAGGAAGTATCTTAACAGTATGAATTGCATCTGTGAACCATATTTATTTCTAACAAAATAAAGTGCAATAACATAAGACAAAAACCATTGAGTCAAAATTGGACAAGACAACCCAACAGAAGGAAAAGAATGCCAGAGTGGGCCCAGGAATCAGAGACCCATTTGTTTGCACATTCAGAAGTCCCATAAAAACACTAAACTGAGCTGTTGGACATATCCAGAGGAGTTTGGGCTTATCATAGTAAAGCCTCCATGTACTTTCTGGAACTCGTCATTAAATTTTATATTATATATCCACCTATGCATAGAAATGCATACACTTACACACCTACATTAAGTGTAGAGTCAGTGATTCACTTACAAATGAGATCTGACAGCTTTCAAAGATCTGGTTTCTTAAGCAAGTATCACACATAATATAAAATCTCATGTTTGGAAAAGTATTTGAATAAAAAGTAATTTTAATATAGAATAGTAATCACCCCAGATTGGTAAATACAAATGCTTTGCCTCACATAAATTTTAAAATATTAAAAATATTTCTCTATATTGTAAATAAAGAAAACACCTAATAAAAAAGTAAAAAATAAAAAGTAAATAAAACTTTCTCTAAAGAGTAAAAGTGTTCACATTTTAAAATCTTAAGTAAAACTCAGGCATTCACAAAGACCCACACCGTTGTACACATCTGTCTGCAACTTGTAGCAATGACTCACAAGCTCCCATCCTGACGGGCAATTTGTAAAATACTTTCTGGCCCAGTTTTCTTTTCTATACCCTCCACACAAAGATTTTCTCATCTTAACGAGTAATGAAGGAAGTTCATTACCCAAAGTCAAGTTGGAAAGGGTCACAGCTTAGCTTGGAACCCAGATGTGCCTGCAACGTCCACAGTGAAAAGAAGCAGGCACTTGCAGGAGCCCACAGGTAACATCATCAGTACATACATCATTCATCCCTGGTGAAGTTGGTTGCCATAGCAAGTGTGTTCGTTAGTATTTTGTCAGCTTCACACAAGCTAGAGTTGTCTGGGGAGAAGGAACCCTGACTACCTTGTCTAAGAGTATATGCACCTCCATCAGACTGAGTTACGGGCAAATCTGAATGAAGCATTGTCTTGATTAAATGTTGATATGGGTGCCCCCATCCCCTGTATTATGGGATGGTTCTGGTAGCTATAAAGCTGAGTGAGCTACAGAAAGCTAATCAGTAAGCAAAGTGCCTCTATGGTCTCTGCTTCAGTTCCTGTTGCCAGGTTTCCTCCCTGAGTCCCCATTCCCACTCCCCTCGGTGATGGACTAGTAAGTTGTAAGGTAAAATAAACCTTTTCCTTCACACACTGCTGTTGGTCACAGTAACAGAAACCAAAGTAGGCCAGCGAGGTTGTTGGTAGACATCTCCTACAGTGCCAGGCTCCCAGTCACAATAGCTGCCACTGGATATTTCAAAGAAATAGAGAAAATCCACATTCAGCCTGGATTTTTGTTGACTTGAAGGGCTTAAAACAGTTGTTTGGGTTTTTTGGGAGTGGCCTAACAAAAGCTAAATATTTGTTTTAGAGTAACAAATACACATGTAGTCGCTTTCTGTATGTATGAGCCAGCCAATGGCAGACTGAAATATTATCCATTTACAAACCCAGAAAGTTCCAAGAGCTGAACTTGACTTTTAAGAACCCTATACTTCATCTACATAAGTAAAGTACAGTGTAGCTCCCTGTGCCCATGCTGTCACAGAGTCAGTCTCTCCCCAGCACTCCTGTCAGCTCTGTCCCCTCCTGCTTGCACGATGCATTTGGGCCTGCAATGTCTGTGTCCTTATGGTATATATAAATTGGTTGCCCTCATTGTTCCCTAAACAATACTATATAACAGCTATATATTTGCATGTAAATAATCGTAGGTAATGTAGAGACAATAAAGTATATGGAAGATGTATATGAGAAACGTACAAGCACGCTGTGTGTTCCAGAGGGGTCTGAGCATCCACAGATTACTGAAAAGAGATCCAGGATTAATCCCCCACAGATACTGACAGGCAACTGTTTAACTTAACGCTGTATATTAGCAATGAGGTGTTCCAGAAGGGAAAACTACTTAGATTTTGTGCAGACTAGAGATGTGACTTCATGTCCACATTTTGATAAAGATCAAGGGACACCACAACCGGCAAATCCAGTTCCAAACAGCTGTAGCTTTATCATCTAAACACCGTGAAGCCCGTGTTCTAACCCAGTATCTGGGGAAAGCGTCTCTGATGAGGGAATAACAGGGGGAAGGCAACAGCACTGTGAATTAGTGAGCCGTTTCTCACTAAAGCCACGGGAACACAGAAAGCCGGGATGCCAGGGTGTGTATTTATTTCCCAGAGATTCGTTGCTTCTATCCTGAGAACAAGAGTCCTGTATCTCCCCTTCTCCTCAGGCTGCTGAGGGGCTATAGCGACAGTAAGCTCTGTGTCCATCATCATGCCATGCTGGAAATGCACTACTGACCTAGGGCACCCGAGCTCAGACCTTTGTATAGGGACAGGACAGCACAAAGACTGCAAAGAAAATCATTTCAAAAAATTTCATCATCATCATTGTGGCCTCTGCTACTACCACCACCACACCATCACTACCACCATCATCACTATTAACTACCTAAGCTTTATCAATAAATTCTAATTTCATGTTACTTCCTCTCCATTATTCAGGTGTTTTCTGCTAACTAAATTAAACACACTATTATTGTCTAATCTGACTTTGTTTTGTTCTATTGGGGGGGGGGGTTAGGGGGGGTTGAGACATGGTTTCTCTATGTAGCCCTGGCTATCCTGGAACTCACTCTGTAGACCAGGCTGGCCTTGGACTCAGAATTCCACCTGTCTCTGCCTCCCAAGTGCTGGGATTAAAGGTGAGTGCCACCACCACCCTGCTAGATCTGACTTTAAAAGGCATAGTGGGGACGGGGGTAAGGAGGGTTGGAGAGATGGGTCAGCTGTTTCAAGTACTATCTGCTCTAGTTGGGGACCTTGGTTAGTTCTTCAGAACCCACATGGTAGATCACCATGTCCAGTCTCATGAGATCGAACAACTTCTAGCATCTGCAGGTACCAGGCACACATGTGGTACACAGACATACATGCAGATAAAGCACCCATATACATGAAATAAATTAATTGTTTTTTAGAATCTTTAAAAAAAAACATGGTGGTGATGGTGTGGTTTTGGTAGTGGCGAAAAGGGAAATTTGAAGAATGCTAAGCTAAAATAAAAGTCTTTTTAAAATGTATCCAAGATGAAAAGGAGAAAAGACAGTGAAGGATCCCCAACTGAGAATCTAGGAAGGATTAAAGAGGAGGATCTAGGAAGGACTTGGGAGCAGGATCTGCAGAGGACTGACAACCAAAGAGATGAGCCTGGACTTCAAAGCTTCTCATTTCCCAGAGAGATTTGATTCAACTGCTCAAGGCTAAGAAGCTGAGGTGCTCTGCCAATGCTGCAGACATAAAACACAAGACAGTAGAGTTCAGGACATGAACTTTGTTTGTGAGAGTGGTTGTAAAACACATCTAGACTTTAACCTGAATACTCCAGTGTTTATCTAAAAGAGAAAACAATGAAATATTCCAATTAAGATAAAAGGTGATGGGGGTTATTTTCAAACACACACACTTAAGAAGAAGATGCAGAGAGTTGGACATTAAAGCAGAGTAAATGTTATGTCGTTGCTATGGTGTCGCTGTCTCCACAAGTTCATGTTGAAACTTAATCCCACTGTGAGGTGCGAGCAGGTGGGACTTTCGAGTGGTTAGGTAATGAGAGGCCTTGCACTCCTGAGTCATGGATTAGTGGATTACTAGGTTAATGGGTCATCTCAAGGGCAAGGCTTTTGTAAAAAGCCAGTTTGGCTCCATCTCTGTCACCCTGTTGTGCCCTGTCCCATCTCAGTCAGCAAAAAGAAAGGCAAAAGGACACAACTCCCTGGTCGTGATTCTCCAGGCTCCAATGATGGGAGCTAAATAAACTTCTTTCCTCCTAAATTCTTCAGCCTCGGGTATTTTGTTATGGCGATACAAACAGAACTAATGTTGGTGAAGATCTGACCAGAATCATAATGCAACCATCTTAACATAAACAAAAACGGTTCATGTGAGGTGAAAGGTGTTACTGCAGTTAAAACAGCATATCTTGCTGTTAAATTTTCAATTTACCAAGAGAACATAATTCTAAATTTGTATACTCATCAAAGTATCACACAGTATCTAAACCACTAATCATAACACAAATCTACAATCACATTGTAAAGTCCTGATAGACCTATTTTGGAAGGTGTCAGTACAACAAACAGAATTCCCATAAGTATAGATTACGTGAATGTTCCATCCACAAACCCAGCCTGCCTGAAAGATGCTGGACACAGTATTCCACAGCACAGAGCACGGATTTTAAGTGCAGACAAATAATGTATAAAAATTGATCTTCCTTTGAGCTGTAGAGCAAAATCACCACATTTCTAATGGCTGGAATCTACAGTACAGTCTCTAACCAATTATGGTGCTATATATTTGCTGGGCCTGACTATACCTACATGATGCCAGCGTTCTGAGGTCCTAAGGCAGAAGAACCCCAACTTTGATACCAGTCTAGACTACCTAGTGAGTCCTGGGCTATCTTGAGATACAGTCAGACCCTCTCTCAAAATGCAAAACCAAGGTATCATGGAACAATAGTTTTTTGGGGGGAGGGGGAGGTGGTTCAAGACAGGGTTTCTCTGTGTAGCCTTCTCTGTATAGACTAGGCTGGCCTTGAACTCATAGAGATCAACCTGCCTTTGTTTTCTGAATATAGGTATTTAAAGATGTGTGCTACTACTACAATATGGTGGTACAATAGATTTTTAATTTTCAAGAAAGCTTCTCTGAGCTAGAAATTAATGTCTATGCATAAGCACATATGAATTCAGTGTGAACCTAATAGAAAGAAACTCTTAGCGGGTCTTTGCTCTCCTCCTTATTGTAGTTTTTTTTAATGACTCCAAATTTATCTGGAAATAATGAAGGCTAAAATTATGATGATTCTGAGACTTTCATAAAACTACACTAATTAAATGCTATGGTATT
Organism: Mastomys coucha; assembly: GCF_008632895.1. Classification (NCBI taxonomy): domain Eukaryota; kingdom Metazoa; phylum Chordata; class Mammalia; order Rodentia; family Muridae; genus Mastomys; species Mastomys coucha. The sequence goes on along the minus strand of NW_022196898.1, from coordinate 75,514,124 downwards.
GGCACAGGATGAATTAATAGACTTTTGAAGGGGAAAAAAAAATACTCTCATTCATCTTCGGATACCAATTCCTAACAAAGATGGCAGCACAAAATAACAAAGAAATGTGATGTCACAAGTGGTGTTGACATACCTGCATGCCTTGCTGGAGATGGAAACAAAGCGTGGCTATACCTCACACCAACGAGAAAAGTGGGGCCTCTAAGAGATACAGCTAGAGGCTGTTCTGCAGCTGTGAATTTAAGAAAGGCTTCCTAAAAACAACAGGAAAGATGCTTTTCAAAAGCATGGACATGCTGGACTATGTGGATTCAGGGCTAATCTTGGAAGAGTTGATGTGCTTAAGATTTGTTCTATACAAAATATAATTACCAGCTACTAAAAACTGGCAATTGTGAATTTATGAAATTCTTAGGCAAATGGATCGACCTGGAGGCTATCATCCTGAGTGAGATAATCCAATCACAGAAGAACACACATGGCATGCACTCTCTGATAAGTGGATATTAACCCAGAAGCTCAGAATACCCAAGATACAATCCACAAACCACATGAAACTCAAGAAGAAGGAAGACCAAAGTATGGATACTTCAATCCTTCTTAGAAGGGGGAACAAAATACCCATGGAAGTAGTTACAGAGACAAAGTGTAGAGCAGAGACTGAAGGAAGGACAATCCAGAGACTACTCCATCTGGGGATCCTTCCCATATTCAATCACCAAACCCAGACGCTATTGTAGATGCCAACAAATGCTTGCTGACAGGAGCCTGATATAGCTGTCTCCTGAGAGGCTCTGACAGTACCTGACTAATACAGAAGTGGATGCTCACAGCCATCCATTGGGCTGAGCACAGGGTCCCCAATGAAGGAGCTAGAGAAAGGACCCAAGGAGCTGAGAGGTTTTGCAGCCCCATAGGAAGAACAACAATATGAACTAACTAATGCCCTCAGAGCTCCCAGGGACTAAACCACCAAACAAAGAGTACACATGGTGAGACTCATGGCTCCAGCAGCATATGTATAACAGAGAATGGCCTAGTCAGTCATCAATGGGAGGAGAGGCTGTTGGTCCTGTGAAGGTTCTATGCCCCAGTGTAGGGGGATGCCAGGGCCAGGAAATGGGAAAGGGTGGGTTGCTGAGCAGGAGGATGGGGGGGAGGGAATAGGGGTCTTTTTTGGAGGGGAAACTGGGAAAGGGGATACCATTTGAAATGTAAATAAAGAAAATACCAAAGAAAAAAAAGAAAAAAATAAATGCCCATGTGTATCCCAGGACATGTTAAAGAATGTTTATGAAGGCATTCTTCATGCATAAAACAACTTGAAATATAAATGTCAATCAACCAATGGAAATTGTGACTTATATTCACTGAAAGGAGTTCTATACTACAAAGATGTTGAAAGAACTGAACTCAAATGTCACTGCAGGATAATTTAAAAAAAAACAATTACAATTTAATGAATAAAAGCACTGGAGTGCACAGTAACAATAAACACTAAATTAAAACTGTTGTTCAGAAGGTACATTTAGTAGTTTATATTGTGTAGCTTTTACTGCTCAGTTTTGATGTGTGAAATACTTGGGATGATTCTTAAAAACCAAACCTTTGATATAGAGAAGCCAATTTACAAAAGGAGAATCCATTTAACAAGTACATTTAATTAGGCTAAGCTTCTGAAATTATGGGCATGTACTTGGGTATATTTATAACAAAAAACATTAAGATGCTTATGATATTAGTCGGGATATTAGTTTACATTGGGAGGCAGCGAGGAGGCTGGAGGGAAGAGACAATATACCACTTCTTGACTTAGTGGCGTGCATAGGCATTCATTTTGTAATAGATCATCAGGCTGTACACTTACTTTGTAGACTACTTTGTGGGTGTTATATTTCTCATTCTGAAAGTCTTTAAACAGCTGTTTACCACGTTACAACTGAAGTGGTTATATATTTATATAGCTATTTGAGGTAATGATGTATATGAAAATGAGCCAATAAGTGTTCATTTTGCAGGGCTAACTTTGAGAAATAGTCACCAATAATTGAAACGAGCAAATAGTATAATAATATCAAATATAATAATAACTGAGGCACATGACATGGTCAGCTATCCTGCCAAGTACTTTACACATAGACATTTAATCTTACAAGTTGTATATAGAACAGACACATTTGAGCGTACATCGCCCTTTCTGGGTATGAGTCATGGGGATGCTATTTGTGAAGAAAGACAGCATAAAAAGACGCTGTGAATGATCATCACTGCTCCCAAGGGTGCGGACCTTTCTGAACATCATGGGTGTCAACAAACAAAAACGCTTGTCAAGGACTTGATGCCAACCAGGCAAAAAGAGATTAGATATTTTAAAAAGACATCACAGATCTTTCCATCAGGTCAGGGTGGGGCTAGCTAGAAACCTTTGTAAAAAAATAAATTAGTGAAATTCACAGAATAATTTTAAAATATTAATCTCTATTAATCTATAAATCTCCTACCATTTTAGGTATCCCTTCTCCTGCCTTAAAAAATTGGCAGGCATGGGGAGGAAGGAGGCAACAGGGGTTGGTTCTTGTTGTTTTCGTTTGTTTGTTTGTTTGTTTTTTGGAGGGGAAACTGGGAAAGGAGATATTTACATGTAAATAAAGAAAATATCTAACAAAAAATAACTTCCTTAATATTTATGTTGACAATGTATTTCTTATTAACTTTTAGGATCCTAACATACTGTCAGCATAAGCTTTTTCTTCTAGCTGTTACTATGCCTGATCATATGGGGTCAGAGCCACAAGCAGTCAGCAAATGCACCCTGGTTGAAACACTGGCCCCCAGTCCACAAAGACACCATTTAACACAGGACCTTCTGGAGCTCTATGGAGTCTCTAGGGCTATATTTTTGACTCCTTCTTCTTCTGATATTTAAAACCCACTAAGAACTGTCTTTTAGATGATGACAACTTATATATGCAATCTACAATTTGTCCAAAAAAAAAATTTCTCTAGACATAGAGACTGGAACCGTCAGCTGAGTTGACTGAATATTTCCTTTAAAATTGTTTAGGTCTGGTGAGGACTCCCTGTGGCTGTTGAACTTCCCCAGTGCTCTCCACATATAAAACAACCACAAATATAGGAAGCTACTCCTCCTATGACTTTGATTTAAAAATCAATATGCACAAGTACTAGGTTATTGATTGGTGTGTGGGCAGCTTACTGACTATTGGCTACACCACCAAAGAAATGACTCTCCATGCCCTCCTTCCTCCAGAAACCACGAACTGGAAAGTACCCCCATATTCAGTAAATAACCCTACACCCATGCCAATGCAAACAGTTCAACTTAGTTCAATCATTGTTGAAAAAAGGGAGCTAAAGGACATGAAATCAAAGGGGCACCTTGTAGGGAAGGTTATGGGGTTCAGAGGGAATGGGATCACAGCATATTATATACATGTATGAAATTATCTTAGATTTTTTTAACTAAAAATCTTAAAATGATATAGACTTCCAGCAAGGTTATAGAAGTAAGTTGTTCTGCTAACTGGCTAGATGCTAACTGGGAAAAAGAATTGCTTCATTTTAATTTATTTAAAAGCTTGAAGGTTTTGTGTTTTTGCTCTGGCTGATGGTAATGGAAACTCTCAGCATGAAGTCACTCTGTCAGTACCTTTGATACTTAGTGAGTTCATTTGATTACATCATGGAACATTCTTTTATTTTCCTTCCCTTTGCTAATAGCCATGCCGCCAAGCTCATGACAAACATACTAGAGGGAAATAACAAACCTATTTTAATATTAAAGACGCATCAAAATCCCACCTCTTTCAGGCACTTCCGTACAATACAACCACAGGATAATTGATGTAAACAGGGAAAACTCCACTCAAACTCCATTCACCAATTCAGTATTGAGTTGTCTATTATAAACACACCATATACATTTGTTTCTGTTACTATTTTGAGACAAGTTCTTGCTGTACAGCCTGGGCTGACTGTAACTGCCATGCCTCTACCTCTGCCTCCCAAGTGAAGGTATTCCTCTCCATGTACATTTCCTGTTGTTTGCTTTTGACACAGGTCTCGCTATGTAACCCTGACTGGCCTGCAGCTTGCTATGTAGACTAAACTGACCTCAAAGTCACAGAGTTACTCTCCTATCACCATCCCACTCCCTCTGAAACCCATAATCTTCCCTACAAGTTCCCCTCCTTTTCATGTTCTTTTGATCCACCAAGTTTAACTGCTTGCATGGTCATGGGCATAGGGTTATTTACTGAGTGTGTGGGGACAGGGGGATGGTACATTTCAGTTAGTGATTTCTGGAGGAGGAGATGAAGAATCATTTCTTTGGTGATGTAGCCAATAGTAAGTAAGCTGCCCATGTACCAATCAATATCCCAATACTTGTGCATATTGATTTTTAAGTCAAAGTCATAGGAGGAATAGTTCCCTACATTTGCAGTTATTTTATGTATGGAGAGCACTGGGGAGTTCAACAGCTACAAACTCACAGCCTTCAGAGTGCTGGGAAGGAAAGTATGGGCCACCATGTCAGACTATATTTTTTTAATTAATTTTTTTTGTTTTGAGATAATTGCAGATTATATGCCCTTACAGAACAGAGATTATACACACTGGCCCAACTTCCCAAGAGGTCACAATTTCAAATCTGTATGATGTCAGAGTCATGGATCATTCTTATCAGGATCCCTCGTGATGCTTCTACAACCATGCATCTCCAATTCCTCTTTCTTTCTTAAATAAAATCACTAATCTGGTCTCCATTGGTCTCACTTTGTCACTTTAATAACACTGTTTAGATGGGATCATACTCTGTGTGGCTTTGGGGGAGTGTCTCTCTTTACTAAGCATAGTCTCTAGACATTTTTCCAAATTGTGTGTATCAGCGATTTAGTCCTTTTTATTGCAGAGTAGTATTCCATAATATGATGTACCACATTTTTGAGCCATTTATTTGTTAAAAGACATCTAGGTTGCTTCCAGTTTGTGATCTATTACAAATAAAGTTGCTATTACCTTTATATGACATGAGCACATCCCTCTGGCAAACACCCAAGAGTCTAACTGCTGAGTCGCGTTCAAGCTGCTTTGTTTACACAATTAAGAAACCAACATGTTTCCCAAACTATCCATGGCCCCCCAGCATTCCCAGCCTCAAAACACTCATGATCTGCTTTCCCCATTACTTTGAACCCTCATGTTTTAGTGTTTGTGGGCTGCTAGGACACACAAAGTCAGATAATGTATTTCTGGAAACAGTTACATTTCCTTACAAAATGGCTCATTTAATTAGAGACAAATAATGATAAATAACAGAAATATTAAAAGCTATCAATAGAAGCCCAGCTAACCAACCAGGTGACAACTCCATGTTCTTTTTTTACCTCCCATTGTTCTAGCCTATAACTTCCAAGAATCAAAGACTTGTTCCTCATACAAATAATAAATAAATAAATAAATTTTAAAAAGGCATATGGAGAGCTGACTCGGTGAGTAAAGCAATTTCCGCACTAATGTGAGGACCAAGTATAAAACCACAGAAGCCATTAAGAGCCATGCTTGGTACCATGTATCTGTAATCCCAAAGGCATCTGCCAAATTCCACAGGCCAGTGAACCTACCAACACAGCATCAAACAAGACATGGCATCTCAAACAAGGTGGAAGGTGAGGACCCACCCCAGGGTTGTTCTCCAACCTCTACATATGTACATGAGCACACACATACACAGACAAACACACATGCACACACACAGAGACACACACATACACACATGTATGTATGCACACATTCCTGTATGCACACATGCATGCATATGCACACATGCATGCGCATACAGACACACAGATATACACACATATGCACATGCACATACACATGTGTACACACTCACACATACACAGACAGACACACATGCACACACACATGCAAGCACAGACACACAGACACACAGACACACACACAAATGTTTTAAAATCTTGATAAAATATATCTTTACCAACCACATAAGTTGGTGAAGTTCATGGCATTCACCTTGTTTACATTGTATCAAAGGAAGTCAGCACAAATAAATGGTTCAAAACAAAGTAAAATGACTATAGTAATAGCTACTTAAACATTTCAAACTGTCGAAAAGGGAATCGGTGCAGACTTGCTCGCACTTAGAAATGATAACATTTGAAGAGATGGAGTCACTGGCTACCTGAAGTGACTGGTCTACATTGCACATCTGCATTTTGTGCTGCTGGCCTATCAATAACTACAAATGGATGCTAATCAAAAGAACCCAAACACCAGCTTTCAATGTGCTTTCATGTGAATTTGTCATGCCGTCTTCTCCTTTAATTTTATCCCTTTTTAAATAAATGTATGCTTTTTTAAAGATTTATACATTTTTATATGTAAATACACTGTAGCTGTCTTCAGATAGTCCAGAAGAGGCGTCAGATCTTGTTACAGATAGTTGTGAGCCACCATGTGGTTGCTGGGACTTGAACTCAGGACCTTTGGAAGAGCAGTCGGTGCTCTTAACCACTGAGCCATCTCTAAATGTATGTTTTATGTTATATTATAAATAACTAAATGTTATATTACATCCCATAAATGCACACACAAATATTTATGTTATTTAAAAAATATTTAAATGGCCATAAGATTTAAGTGGTGTTAACTATCTTAACACCATAGTTATTTGACACAAAATTTTAGGAAACAGAAAAATAGAAAGACACATCATACAGAGTAAAGAGCTAACTGACAAATGTAATTAAAATTGTATCAGTAATCACATCCAATGAGTTTATTAGACATGCTGATTCAAGAAACTCTGAGATAGAATATTAACATAAGAATCAACTATTTATGCTCTAGAAGTGACTCACTGTAAGTATTAGGGTTCCATAGAAGAATATAACCAATAGAATATATGTATAGGATATATAAATAACAAAGATATATTATACAAATAATAAGGACATAGTTGGTTTGGGTGATGGATATGTGCATACATTTAGTGGGAAGTTTCACAACTTCTGTTCTGAATGCCATTCTAGCTGTATATAAGTTCGTTTAATTTTGGTACATCCTTTCCTTTGAGGCATTTTTCCCCTTTGCTTCCAATTATTCATCAAACCCAGTTCTAACCTCTTGAATACAACTGTTCACAGAGGAACTGCTAATCACTTGAATTTTTTCAGGGGGAGAAAGGGCTCCATCAATGCTCTACCCTCAACTCACTACCTTAAGAGATCCCCTGGATTACACGCCTATTCATTCTGAACTTGGGGAATTAAACCTAGGCTTAAGTATAATAAAAGCTTGCTAAAATGCCCTTTGTCCTCTTACTGGAATATGCATTCTTGCATGCAAAGCGGAGGGGCAGGAAACACTGACAGAACCAGAAAGATAGCTGCACACAGTGAGAATAACCAGAGCTTCTGCTCCTGCGCTTTGAGTTAGTCCCTGCTGCCCATACCTTGAGAAACATCAAATTAAAAGAATGTGACTCAAGACCACAAAAAAAAAAAAAGAAAGAAGGAAAGAGAAACCACATAGATTTACAGGCCTGCACATAAGTCCATGGAGCTGCACAGATCCAAGCAGAAAGTTTATGTTCATGTGAGAATGGAAATTTCAGCTTCTTCCAGAAGCACCATCTGTTTCTGCTGGCCAGTCTTGGTTTGAATTATTTATTACAACAGCCTCACATTTATCAGGTTAACCTTTGGATTGGCTCCTAAAAAATGGCAAATGTTTTGAATGTTTGAGTAGGATCGTAGAATGTAAAGATTAATTTTACCGTTGTATTTAAGTCATTTGTGGGGATCTCTGTTATAATCAAAACAGCAAGAAGAAATCATCGTGTTAACCATGTTTAATCAGTGTGATCCTTACAGATATTCAAGTTGTCTACAAGATGGTATTGCTCGTGGTAATCTAGAATCTAATTATCTGTGAGTAAGTGTTTTGCCTGCATATATGTACACACACCACATGTGTATACAGAAGAGAAAGTCAGATCACCCAAGACTGGAGTTACAGTGAACCACCATGCAGGTTCTGGAAACCCAATCAGAACTCTTTGGTGCTCCCTTCAAGAGCATCAAGTGCTCCTAACCATCTATCTAGCCCGCATTGATTTTTTTTTTTCAGTAATAATAATTGGTGCAATTTTCAAACTAAAAAAAATAAATGTAACTCCCTGCCACAGTTAACACAGGATATTTCCCTTATCAGTCTGTTAATGAGGAATGGAAAAGAACAGAGTTCCCAGAATCAAAGTCAGGACTTTAAAAGCTGACAAACAGCTCTCTGCAGATCTTTACGATCTGGTAAGCCTCAGTATCTTAAGAAAAATATAAATGACTTCTGAGAGGTGACGTTAAAGATAAACCGCATGTTCTGAAGGGATTAAGTGTAGAAGCACTGGAGAATGCATTCTCAAGAGACAGCATAAATGTGTGACGATGTACAAGAGTATCAATCTCCGTGAAAGTTAGTTTTCCGGAATAGAAGGGGAAGTACAGGCTTTCACGTATTTCGGAACTCCATGTACAATCTTTTGGCTGAATAGGCATCAATGCTCCAATGAAAAACACAAACTTAAAGGAGTCTCTATGGGGTCTACGAGGACAGGACCCATGCACTTGCGGCAGAGGTTGCCTTGCAAACCAATAAACTAATTGAAAGATGAAAACCTCCAATGCCAGCAGGGCATTTGAAGCGCCTAACATGTATGCTTAGCAGTACAGTGCACTGCAGGGTGCGGGCTGTCTTCCCTTGTGACAGCCAGGACAGAGAGCTGGTACTTACTCTCCCATGCCTGATATCCCAAAAGCATACACCATAGAACCCATTGGCAGCACCAGGAAAGATCAAAATCACAAGCATGAATCTGTGTTTCGCGTCCACGCTGGGGTAAAGTAAACAAAGAAAATCTTCTGTCTAGGATCATAATGGGGGTCTTTGTTGTAACATTTTCACCTCCTTGAGCTGTCAGGAGACTACCTGCAGGCCATGAGCCTGACCAATACAGTTCCACTTCATTTTTGACTGAAGGCAGCTCTAAGGGGCTGATGAATTCGGAGTAGGTCAGGCATCGGCTCCTTCTAAATCAAGGCCAAGCTGAGAATTCCAGCCTGTTCTATTTTGCCTTCATTTGTTCATTTTGTTGTTGTTGGGGGTCTAGGCTTTTCCTCTATAACGATCATGGTTGTTTTTGAAGTTTTTAAACCTTTCTGTGGGTAGGGGCTTGTTAATGTATGCATGTTCCTGTGTGCTCATGTAAAGGCCAGAGACGCCTGCTCCCTTGACACAGTCTCTGACTGAACCTAAAGATCAACCTTTTCCCTGATAGGTGGCTGGGCATCAAGCCCCAGTGATTCCCCTGTCTCTGAACACGCATTCCAGGCACTGGGCTTATAGCCGCAGGGCATCATGCCTTGCTTCTTTATCTGGGTGCTGGGGACATGAACTTAGGCCCGCAAACTTGCATTAAGACATGCCACTGAGCCAGCTTCCCATCCTCTGACACATTGTTTAAGTAGTTAGGATAAGGAAGAACTAAGAAACAACTCTCTGAAAGTGTGGCTTTCGGGAATGTTGGTCTTTGGAAGCAGTGTAGACAAGTATGTAGGTTTGTTATCCCAAAGCTAGGCTAGAACTCTGAGGGCTTTGGGGAACATAAAGAGCAACCTGATGGAGATATCTGAGTCCCATATGATCCATGTTTCCCCTAACATGAAGTATTTCAGGCCATGAGTCATCTGTGGCTTAGCTAAGACTTTAAATCTTTGCATTTCAATCCCCTGAGTCTTTATGGACGATGATCTTTAAAGGGATACATACCATGCCTGGCTCCTAAGTGGCCTCTTCCAGATTAGCGTATCAGTTACCCAGGGCCATCTTAAAATTCTGCATTATTTTTTAGCCTGCATGCATGTGCGCATGTGTGCGTGTGTGCGTGTGTGTGTGTGTGTGTGTGTGTGTGTGTGTTGTGGCAATCATATAGAGATCAGAGGGAAACTTGGAGTCAGTTCTTTCCAGTCACTCTGGTTCCCAGTCAACTCTGGTCTGTGTTTCTCCTAAGCTACTACTTGTGCCATCTATCTGTCTGTCTATCTCTCATGTCTATCTACCTACCTATCATCTATCTATCTATCTATCTATCTATCTATCTATCTATCTATCTATCTATCTATCGTCAATTTGACATAGCAAGGGTCATCTCAGAAGAGGGAACCTCATTTGAGAATGCCTCCATCAGATTGGCCTGTAGGACATTTTCTCAGTTAACCATTCATGTAGGAGAGCCAGGCCCACCGTGACCAGTGCCACCATGGGGTTGATGGTCCTGGATGGCATAAGAAAGTAGACTAAGCAAGTCATGAGGAGCAAACCAGTAAACAGCACTCCTCCATGGCTTCTGCTTCACATCCTGCCCCCAGGTTCCTGCCCTGTTTCTGCCTTGGTTTCACTCAATGATGGACTCTGATCACCAAGGCATATAAGCAAAATAAACCCTTTCTTCCCCAAATTGCTTTTGGTCTTGTTGGTTTTTTCACATCAATAGTTCACTGGGATACCAATGAACCTCCTACCAGGCTGAAAAATCTGTATTATTGAGAAAAGAAAAATTCAGAATCTATCTTTCTTCCCAAATCCAACAGTCAATGACCAGAAAGTGTGTTTCATCTCTGAATTCCCTCACTTTGGTGGCTGTACATCAACATCTCTAGCTAACCAGAGAAGGAAGAATTGCAGTGTGGCCTTTGAATCATTAGTTCTTTGTTGAATAGTCTGCAGCAGCCATGCCTCCTTCACTCTCTGCAGCAGTTCCCCAGGGTGTTCTGCGGGCAGGGGACAGGAGCCATGCCTTTCATTACAAAAGCAGAGGAAGAGAAATCCCAAGCCCCTCTGCCCAGAGATCGTAAAGACATGAGTGTGTGGTCTACTCCCTAGCGAACGCTTCCATTTTGATTCTGGAAGGAGGAAGAAAAACGTTCTAGTCACAACTTCTTGTCTTAAGCACTTGGGAGGCTGCGGGAGGAGGATTTTGAGTTGGAGGCCACTCTGGGCTAATGGTCCAGCTGCCTCCTATCCTTCTTGCCTAGCATTAGCCTAACGCGGAGGAGAGAGGTGAATTTAGCCCAGTAAATGTCGGGTCGCCCAGCAGTAAGCCTGTTGAACAATAATAGCTACAGCAGTGTGAGTCGGCCAAAAGAAATGAGTGCTCATGGATCAAACCCGGTAGCTCATTAATATGCTCGATTTCCATGTTTTTACATGTCGATAAAAATAAATACCCGAACGAAAATACTCGGCTAGGTGAGGACATTTTTATTTCAATCCACAATTCAGAAAACAATTACAGTCACAACACAGATCTTTCAAATATGTTTAAGATCGTATTTTTAAAGTGAGAATTTACCATCTCTTTCATTATGAATGTACTATAAGCAAATTTTAATTTTAGGAGATAGTTTTGTGGGGCTGGAGAAGTGGTTCAGCAGTTAAGAGTTAACCACTCTTCCAGCTGACCTGGGTTTATTAGCACCCACAAGGCAGTTCACAACCATCTGGGATTCCAGTTCCAACGGATCTAACACCCTCTTCTGGAACCTCCTTAAGCAATAGGCACATAGTTGGTGCACAGGCATACATATAAGAAAAATAAACATTAAATCATACAAATTGTTAAATGTTTCCATTAAAGAGAAATAGTCTATTCACCTCCTAAAAGGAAAAGAGCAACTAGAAAAATCATCAACGATGAAGACAAGGTGGACGTTCCTGACCTGTTTCATAACACTAATTTTGGAGTTTTGTAAGAATATTTATTAAATATTCATAATATCACAAGGTAGTACACAATGTATATCAATGTTTACATATTTCAACTGAACCATTTTAGTAAGAATTCATCACCAATTTATGAAGAAAAAAAAACTAGAAAGAACAATAGGAAAGGTCTTCAAAGAAAATTAAAATCATTTCTAATCCAAAGTCACACCATGCTCGGGTCAGTTGGACCAGATGTATATTTCTCAGCTAGTCAGTTCCCACATCTCCATCAGCTCTGAAACGCTGTTATCACTTATGCAGAAGAACAGTGGGCTTCTGGACGAAGAGAAGACAGGGAAGGAAGGGTTATTTTAAACATGTCCTACTGCCTGACCATGATGGCGTAAGTGAATAATGACCACTTGTGTGGAGGGGCTCTCAGTCTTTGGGTGAGACTTGATTTTATATCCAGTATTTGTTGGGATTTTGTTATTACTGTCGTTGGTGTTTCTTTTTTATTTATTCTTCTCTTATTCATTTCTCCTCCTTCTTCTCCTCCCAGTCCCTCCCTTTTGCATTCCCTCTTCCCCAAATCCACTCCTCCTCCGATTCCCTTCAGAAAAGAGCAGGCCTCCCAAGGATATCAATCAAACATAGCATAACAATAAGACTAGGGACAGACCCTCATATCAAGGCTGGACAAGGCAACCCAGTATGAGCTTTGAGGTCCCAAAAGGGTCCCAAAAGCAAGCAAAAGAGTCAAAGACAGACCCTTCTCCCATTGTTAGGAGCCCCAAAAGAACATCAAACTACAGGACCTTAACATACATGCAGAGGACCTGGGTCAGACCTATACAAGCTCCCTGATTGTCAGTTCAGACTCTGTGAGCCTCTATCACCCCTGCTTAGTTGAGTCTGTAGGTTTTCTTGTGGTGTCCCTGACCCCTCTGGCTCCTACAGTCCTTTCTTGCCTTCTTCTGCAGGATTCCCAGAGCTCCACCTAATGTTTGGCTGCGGGTCTTTGCATTTCTCTTACATCCAGGTTTGTAATTCAGGAATTAACAATGTGAGAGGGGGGCTGTGAATATAGCTCAGACAGTAGAATGCTTGCCTACCATGCTCAAATCCCTTATCTCATTTCCCAACACCACGTAATCCAGGGGACATGGTAGTACTCACCTGTAATCCTAGGGCTCAGGATTTCGAGGCAAGAAGATCAAAAGTTCAAGGTAATCTTCAACTACAAGAGGTAGAGACAGCCTATTGGTTACATGAAACCCTGCTTTAAAAATGGAAATAAAAATTAGAATTTACAGGTTAGTGGTAAATTTGAGACATAATATTTTTTTCATGAAAAGAGTTATCATCAGAGTGCTTATAAAGTAGCAGAAGCAGCTAGTCTCTAAACAAAAAGGAATGGGCAATAGAAGTTGGACATCCAGATAAAATTAAAGTTTCCTGATGTAATATTGAGAAATAACAGAAGTTTTTCTAGATGTAATTTCCTATATATGGGCACTGGTGAAACTTAACAAATAAACCTGATTTAGAATTTCTGCAATCTATCTCAAGGAAAATACTGAACAGTCTCCTATGTCCCCAAAGTTTAACCCACGTCACTAACTATTAAGATTGTAATGAGCCTGCGCAGGCAGCACCAGATGCACTGACCATGTAGCTAATAGTATTGTTTTTCAACACTCCAGGATTTCTCTACTTGTCACAAAATTGTACAAATAGATTAATATCTCTAATCTAAAACAGGAAAAAAATGCCTTCAGACTTTGTCAAGTAAAGATTTTAAAAAGTTTTTACTTTGTAGAATATTGTATCTCAAAGACTGCAGAAACCTTTCCCTGTAACATTTAGTGTTGGCTCAAAGTCAAAATTATGGCCTGACCACGGCAAATAATTTGCCTGGTGCTTTAGCTCCACCCAGTGGCAGATAATGATTGTGCAGCCCAGCTGACACCAGAGAAGAGAAAACAGCGAGATACCAGAGAATCCCTAGGTGCAGAACCACTCTGCACCAACTAACATTGTTTCAGAGTATTCGAAATTTTTCAGGGGTGTGAACCTGTTTAAGAATAGGAAAGTGGGGCTGGAGAAATGGCTCAGCGGTTAAGAGCACTGACTGTTCTTCCAGAGATTCTGAGTTCGATCCTCAGCAACCACATGGTGGCTCACAACCACTTCTGTTGGCAGGCAGCTGCAGTATAATCACATAAATAAAATAAACAAATAAATCTTAAAAGAAGAGGAGGAAGAGGGAGGGGGGAAACTAAGTAGCTTCTGCAGTTACAGCTACCCATATGTGGTGAAAACCTGGGTCCTCACTACATTAAGTAGAACCCTGTGGCTGGCAGTTCCGCTGTATATTGAGCAACAAGGACACCTGAGATTAGGCCCTGAGCATCCTGCTGTCTCTGTGTTTTCTACAACTGATGTCCACAAAATGTCTTGGGAAATGCTACTGTCTTTGCAACGTTAAGTTCAATGAAGGGGGAAAAAGAAGAAGAAGAAAACTCTTTATTCTGCCTGGCTCGAAGCTGTATCCTAACCCGCAGGGGCTGCCCCGTATCATGTTCTCAATGCGTATTTGCTGAGTTAGTGAAGAAATGGGATTCCTCCAAAATCACATTTGAGACGTGCTTTTCGCTGTGTTCACTGAGGCCACTGAAAATCCAGTAAGGAAATAAACGCTCCCCAAAATACACATCTATTATGCAACTGGTTTTAACAGTCCTTGTTTATCTTGTTTGTTCTGCATCTCTGATTGGGGCTCTGCCACTGGTGTTTAAGGAGCACGCATAAACAAGTTCAGCTCTGACAAGGACATTATGACCAAGTGCCTGCCTAGAAAATTGAGTCTGTCCGTTGTGTATGGCTTCACCCAGCTATTTTTCAGCTATTTTTTTTTTTTTTTTTTAGATTCTAGTCTAAGGAGACCAGAGCTGAGTCAACTGAGAGTGAAGATAAAATCAGTGAGGGGAGGGGAGACCAAGTCAGTTCTATTCAAACTCTGAGAGGGGCCTAGAGCACAAGAGAAATACACCAGCTGCTTCAAGAACCAAATGTCCCCTGGCACCTTCCTTCATCCCAGGATGTGCCCAAGTTGATCACAATGAGTTGTTTCTAGGGAAAGTGAGGTTGGCCAAGCCCAGGGTCAAGATGGGGACATCTGGAGTCCTGCCCCCCCACTTCCCAGACACTCCTCTTTTTTTTATTAGATATTTTCTTTATTTACATGTCATA
>NW_022196898.1:75473397-75499054 GCF_008632895.1 Mastomys coucha | reverse complement strand
TTGATGATTGACTTTGCAATCCTCTATTATACACATGCTGCCAGAGCAATGAGTCCCATCATGTGTACTCTTTGGTTGGTGGTTTAGTCCTTGGGAGCTGAGGGTACTAGTTGGTTCATGTTGTTGTTCGTCCTAAGGGGCTGCAAACCCTTCAGCTCCTTGGGTCCTTTCTCTAACACCTTCATTGGGGACCCTGTACTCAGCTCAATGGATGGTTGTGAGCCTCTACTTCTATATTAGTAGGGGACTGTCAGAGCCTCTCAGGAGACAGCTATATCAGCTGGATTGTCCTTCTTTCAGTCTCTGCTCCATAGTTAGTCTCTACAACTCCTTCCATGTGTATTTTGTTCCCCCTTTTAAGAAGGAATGAAATGTCCACCTTTTGTTCATCCTTCTTCTTGAGTTTCTTGTGGTTTGTGGGTTGTTCTTTATGTATTCCGAACTTCTGGGCAAATAACCACTTATCAGAGAGTGCATACCATGTGTGTTCTTTTGCGATTGGGTCACCTCACTCAGGATGATATTCTCCAGATCCATCCATTTCCCTAAGAATTTCATAAATTCATTGTTTTTAATAGCTGAGTAGTACTCCATTGTGTAGATGTACCACAATTTCTGTATCCATTCCTCTGTTGAGGGACATCTGGGTTGTTTCCAGTTCCCAGACACTTCTTAATTCTTTTATTTAGGATTAATTTTTTTTTTCAAGACCAGGTCTCAATCTGTAGCCCACATTGGCCTGGAACTCACTATATAGCCCAGGCTAGATCAAACTCATAGCAATTCTCCTGCCTCAGCCTACTACTGGGCTTCAGGCAGAAGCCATGTTTGTGTATATTTAAACCATCTCTGGGTCCATTACAACACCTAATGTAAACGCCTGTAAATAGTTTTCATACTGGTGTGATTAAGGATAATGACAAGATCTTAAAACTCTGCCTGTGTTCGGTGCAGAAATAACTTGATTCTAAATGTATGTGGTGGATCATCTT
Organism: Mastomys coucha; assembly: GCF_008632895.1. NCBI lineage: Eukaryota > Metazoa > Chordata > Mammalia > Rodentia > Muridae > Mastomys > Mastomys coucha. The sequence continues at coordinate 75,498,062 of NW_022196898.1, read as the reverse complement.
CACTGCCAGCTTGATTGGATTTAGAATCCCTGGGAGGCTAGTGTGGCACAGACTCTGGGTGTGTCTGTGGGGGAATTTCCAGGCAGAATTAACACGAGTGGGGAAGACTCAGCCCAAACATGAACAGCATCCCTGCATGGGCTAGGGACCCACGCAGAATAGAGAGGGCAGGAGAAAGTCCGTGCAAGACCTGCTTCCAGCTTGCTCCCCACACTGTGCCACACGTCCCTGCCACCATAACGTTGTGCCTGAGCACATGGGTCAACTGAGTGTGGTCTGCAAAAACAATACATCCTTCCTCTCTTTAAAAGGATGGTGCATTTGTTTTTAATATACATATTGATTTATATATATGAGTGTTTTGCCTGTGTGTACATAGGTGTGAGCCTGGTGCCCACAGAGGTCATAAGAGGGGAAAAGTAATTTACTTGTGCTTCAATCTCATTCAAGTTTCAATGACATACCCCAATGGGCTTCTTTGAATGGCACATTAAATAACCATGTGTTCATGTCTCTGTGTACATATATGCGTGTGAAATTTAACACCAGTTAAGTTTCATCACATGATCAGTAGCAATGCATGGTACTTGACTGGTACAATAAAACTTTCTCTAAGAAGTCTACCGCATTGATGAACATGGAAACAACCATGCACTGTTGAACGATGAGAATATATTCTATGAAATGTGTTATTAGACACTTTTTCCCTTAGGCAAATATAGCATGTGCTGATGGAAACCCACTTCACATCTAGTATCCCACTGTGTGTGCAGTACAGTGCACACATTATATACAGCAGCATGTCAGTACAATATATGTAACACAGTAGTAGAGTAAATACAATTAAGCACATAGATATAGTAAATGCATTATAGTACATGCAGTTCACTATACACAGTACAATATAAGCAGGGCCATATAAGCAATATAGTACACACAGTATAGTGTAGGTACCATAATATATCTTGTGTAATAACTACAGTGTAAGTATACTACATGCAATATAGCATATAAAGTAAAGTAGAGGCAATATATCCAATATAAGATATGCAATATAAAGAATATAGTATATCTAGCACAGTATTTCAACACAGTATTCACAGTACAGTACCTACAATAAGGTAATACAGGATAGTATATGCCATATAGTGTACAGTGTATAGTTCATGCAGTATGATGTAGGCAGAATAGTGTGTTCGGGATAGTATATGCAGTATAGTGTACAATGTACAGTTCATGCAGTAAAATGTATGCGAAGTAGCGTGTTCAGGGTAGTATATGCAGTGTAGTGTACAATGTATGGAAAGTCGGTTGAATGGTGTTTTGCTGGGGCAAACTCGTGAAGGAAGCTTTAGCTGAAGCAGACACAGGTGAAAGACTAAGGCAGACTCATGAAGGAACAATTTTTTGAAGCAGACACAGGTGTAAGGATGTTCTGCTAAAGCAAGCACATGAAAGGACACATGAAGGATTCTTCACTAACGACAGGCACGTATTGGTCCGCCTTACATTGTGCAGTTGAGCTACATTTATTGGCACTCCATAGAGAGAAAGACACCCGAAACCTTGTGGTGGTGTGCTGCAGTTTCTTGCTTCTGAGGACTGGTGCGGATAGGCAGAGTGATGTCAGCTGAGACAGATACATGTGCTGAGATAAGACCCATGGAGGACACATGATGTTTGGGGGGTATAAATAGGACTCAGTGGACAGTGTTGGAGGCTGAGTGCTTATAGATCTAGCTGTGCAACGCTTGTGGTCTCGTGTCTTCGCTGATCTTTGCTTCCCTGAGAGAGGCACCACAGAGACCTTCTCCTGGCGCTCCTCATGGTCCCTCTTGCTGCTGACTCGCCTGGCTGTCTCTGCTAGGTAGTGCCACTGCTGCTGATTTCTATTTACTATACCGACTCTACCGAACTAGACCACTGGTGTACCCATGAAGTGTTTGCAAGTGGATCGAGCTGCCGCTGCTGACCTGTGAACTGAACTGCAGATTTCCAGAGAGCCACAGACAGGAATTGCTCCAAAGAAACTTTCTAAACAGGTCCACTTTCTTTCCCACTACTTCTGGTGGGTGGGTGGGCTAACAGGGATGCTAGAGTATATAAGAACCATCATTAAAGATGGGTTTGGATGTCTCTTCCGGTTTCCTCGGCCCCCCCAGCCAGGAGCAGCAAAGTCTCACACGAGGGCGGTGCACGAAGTCCTGCACGGGAACCAGCGCAAGCGCCGCAAGTTCCTGGAGACGATGGAGCTGCAGATCAGCCAGAAGAACTACGACCCTCAGAAGGACAAATGCTTCTCAGGCACCGTCAGGCTTAAGCCCACCCCTGCCCCAAGTTCTCGGTGTGCGTCCTGGGGGACCAGCAGCACTGTGAGGAAGCCAAGGCCGTGGATATCCCCCGCATGGACATCAAGGCGCTTAAGAAGCTTAATAAGAACAAAAAGTTGGTTAAAAAGCTGGCAAAGAAGTATGATGCGTTCTTGGCCTCTGAGTCTCTAATCAAGAAGATCCTGAGAATCCTGGGCCCAGGCCTCAACAAGGCCGGCAAGTTCCCCTCCCTGCTGACATACAATGAAAACATGGTGGCCAAGGTAGACGAGGTCAAATCTACAATCAAGTTGCAGATGAAGAAGGTGCTATGCCTGGCTGTTGGTGTTCGCCACGTGGAGATGACGGATGATGAGCTGGTCTACAACATCCATCTGGCTGTCAATTTCTTGGTGTCCTTGCTCAAGAAAAACTGGAAAAACATCCGGGCTTTGTACATCAAGAGCACCATGGGCAAGCCCCAGTGTTTGTATTAGGATGCTCTAATAAACCTCTGTGCTACCACCTAAAAAAAAAGGGGGGTTGGAAAAACTTAAAGTTACATATATGCAGTATAATGTATGTAGAATAGTGTGAGTATACTCAGTATAATACATCCAGTATAGTTTGTATTCAGAATAGTGCACTCATATAGTATATACAGTATAATACACCCAGTATAATATATACAGTATAGTATAATCAGTATAATATATCCAGTACAGGGCATATAAAATATGCAATCCAGTATACCCATACAATCGATGCAGTATAGTGCATGTAGCACATGCATCCAAAATAGTATGAGCAGTGCAATATGCAGAGTATATATATACATATAATATATATATATTGCATATATATTGCATATATATATAATGTATATATATATGCATATAATATATGCAGAGTATAGTACATGCAATCTAATGTATAGTAGTGCATATGACTATAAATCCTTTCCAAATTATTTTTCAAGCCAGGAAGAAATCCAAGAAAAAGTATTCTTTATATTAAAATGAATGTCCTAAGCTATAAAGTCAGTTTCATGCCCCTAACTATCGAGAGTTATAAACAGGCCAGCCTTTGTGCAAAACATTGTTCTAGTATGGCATTCACTATACTGTGAAATCGATGAATACATTTATTCCTGCATAAGAAAAACTTAAAATTTCTGCTAATCATCATTTCTGGATATATCTGGCTCTGCAGTGCAAAACTCCTGTGTGTTCAAAGAATATGGAGTTCTTGTTTCTTTTCTCAAGTAAAGTAAAATCTATGTCATTCACTGCAGCTGGAGGTTTCCAGGTGGCTCATTACACGCCTTAACTGCATAAGCTCCTCCAACAACTGTACAGTGTTTGAGGATAAGATACTAGATAGGATCTCCAAGGCCTGCAGGATGTTTGAGGATAGGAGTCTAACTCCTGAGCACACCCTTAAAAGTCTGCAAGATTTAGTAGCAACCTCAGGCTCCTTTGCAGCCACATTACAGGTCTTTGATGTTAAGGCTGAGCCTTCCAACCTGCTCCCATTGATTTGGGTATGACCACCAGAACTTCCATCGCCTCAATCTGAAATATTTTTCTCCCTGGTCTACACTTCATCCCTCACTTCTTGGTTTAGCTGCCTCCCTCTTGGGGCCCAGGTTCCATGCCCACATCGCTATCTAACAACATTCTCTGCCTCTTCTCAGCATGTAGGAACGTTGGCATTAATTGTGAGTCTGTGAAAGGCTGCCCAGTACTTCTTACCCATGCAAAGAGTAGGCACAAAGACCTGCTGCTACATGCCAGCATCTGACTGATATGTAAATATCCATTCAATATTTGCCTAATAGATGAAATTTTTATTTGAATTCTCTTGGCTTACTCTCAAGTTGTAACTCAAGTATTTTATGAAGGATTCAAATGCTGAGTGAAAAAACCTATGTGGAACCCACACTCAGCCAAGATCCGGGCCAAAATCAATACATATTGATTTCTTACTATACACCAAACAACATTTCAGGTTAATATCTGGCCAGAGAAAAATAGGATTGCTCGTAAAAATGGACACTAATGTTACCCACTTTTGAAATATTCCTACTGAATTCCCACAGACAGGAGGACCTGTTGTGTTTTATAAAAAGATACAGAGAGAAGGAATATGTTTGGTGGAGATGTGGTAAGGTGTGGGGGAAGGGGGTGCCTCCATAGGCCCATGCTGAGGCGTCCCCCCCAACATCGATGGTATGGTATAGAATGGAGTTTATTCAGGACATGGGGATGGGAATTGAGAGGGTAGTAGAGACAGAGAAAGGCAGAGAGAGACAGAGAGACAGAGAGACAGAGACAGAGAGACTGAGACAGAGACAGAGAAGAGGAGTAGGGAGTAGAGGCCGGCCAAGCGCACACGAAGAGAGAGTGGGAAGGGGAATGGAGAAAGAGGGGGAACAGGTGAGAGAACAAAGTGAGAAAAAGAAGGCAGAGAGAGTGGAGGGGGCAAGCAGCCCCTTTTATAGTGAGTCAGGCACACCTGACTGTTGCCAGGTAACTGTGGGGCGGAGCCTAGACAAATGCTGACAGGAATACAGGAAAGAAGTCTTCATTGTTGACATCTGAGGCCTTTAATCGGAGCATAATTCCAGTGTGGCTCATGGAACTCAGTCAAGATGCTCATTTGAGCCCTCTTCTTCTTCACCCCCTTCTTTCCTCCTTCTTCTCTTCCCCACTTCCTCCCAATAGACCTCTTCTCGTGGAAAAAAAAAAAAAAAAACTACGTTACCAGCCTACATTAATGGAAGAGCCCCTCTCCCTTGCCTCATCCCACCCACCTCTGCTTTTCCTACAGAGGCTGACTCATCTCCATGCACTGCTCACGGAGAAAACGGAAGGTCCTCTCTGTGCAATAGCACTGTTGTGTCTTTCGTGTTGTCACCAAACATTGGATGGTCACACTTGAGTGCATACAAACTCTTTTCCAGCCCCAGTCCGTGTACAGCTCCAGACCCGTGTGTAAACGCAAGCTTTGACTTCCTAGTCAGGTGCCCCATCCTTTTCCCAAACCATGACGATAAGACAGAGAGGCTGAGTCCAGGGGTCCTGGCAGCCTTGGCTACATCAGTACCCCAACATTTCCATACAGTGACCTAAAATCAGGGGTCCCAGTCCAATGTCACCTTCCTGCTGTTTATTTGTCTACACTGGGTCTGAGAATTTGGACGCGGTTCTTCACACAAAACTCTTTTCTGTTTCACTTGACTGAAATAACAAGACTGACCTTGTACTTGATTGTGCTACAACTACCCACCACCACACTGTGTTTGACTTACTCCACTGCTGTCCTTTCTTTCCAAAAGCTCCCCCTTTGCAGACAAGGCCAACACATCGACAATCTGCAAGCTCCAGGGCAAAACTAAAGTTGTTTACAAAAACAGAAAAAAAAGTGTCAGTCCTAGTACTGCAATATATAAACCCTTCTCTTCTTTTCCATAGCCCTCTCTCTCTTTGTTGTTGTGTTGTTGGTTTTATTTAATTTATGTAATATATATATATAATATTTATAATATATTATGTTTATATACTAATAGATTTGGATTTATATCTAATATTTAATAATAAACATAATTTATTTATTTGACGTCATGCTCCAGGTGCTCCAGAATGTCTCCTGTAACTTTTCACATGGGATCTATGTCCCAACAGCCACCACCAGAGACAGGAAGGAAAGTCAGCTTTTCCCACGGCCCCATTGCCCCCACAACTCCAGCCAGTGGCTAATGAGCACCCAGACCTCGCACTTTGGGGCTCAGATCCATTCAACACCTGGATAGGGTGGCCGGTCTCTCCCCTGTTGACTCACCTGAAAAGCGTATCATGGAGTTTCCAGCTTGGATCAGAAGCAGCTACCACCTTGTTCTACTCTAGGATATTGTGAGTCCCACATAAAACCCTATATATTCTCTTTTTGTTGACTGACCCCCTAATGGGAACAATGGACCTTGGCAGGATGTGTCCATACTCCTTGCCACATTGCAGCTTCCTCCATGCCAATGCAACCTGATTACATACAGAAAGTAGCAACAGTTGCAGGTGTTGGTAAGTAGGGAAAGATATATAAGCATAGCCATGGCAAAGGAAGTGAGGGGCTAGCAACTAGGAAACAAAGTAGAAAGAGAAGGAGAGGGACCAGAACTGAGCTGATGCTGCAAGGCCCCATCAAACCTTACCAATAGATAACAAATTATGAGGTTGCAGAAGGACCAGAAGTGAGCTGATGCTAGAAGCCCCCATCAGACCTTACCAACAGATAACAAACTATGAGACTGCAGAACCTTAAGCCCTAAGGTGGTCATTCTTCTGATTAGGGGATTCCTGAATGACTGCACTGGCCCTGCAACAGCAAAGCCAGTCTGTCAAACAAAGCGTGCGTGAAAAGGTGAGAAACTTTTGAAGCCACAAATTATTTGACACACATTCTTTCTCCAGAGCCATGATGTCTCTCCACCTTGTGTTTCAGAAACTAGCCAGGCACCAAAGTGATTTCCTGTTGAATTACTTTGTCTACCTAGGCACAGAGGTTTCCAGAAACTTCTTACTGAGAAGAAAGAACCAAATTCTGAATCACCCAACACATTGATAAAGAAAAGCAAATCTAAGCAGAGCCGTGGTGTCACGCTCTTTAATCCCAGCACTTCAGGAGACAGAGGTAGGCAGATCTCTAAGTTCTAGGCCAGCCTGGTCTACAAAGTGAGTTCAAGGACAATCAGAGCTTCACAGCAAAACCTTGTCTTGAAAAAAAAACAGGAAGGAAGGAAGGAGGGAAGGAAGGAGAAAAGGAAAACGAAAAAAGAAGGGAAGAAAATCTAACAAGTACAAACAAGGTCTTATTCTGGACCCCTGAATCTCACTATATAGCTCAGGCTAGCTTCTGACACACAGTAATCCAATTATCTCAGACTGATAACTGCTGGGATTGTAGACTGCCATACATCACTTAGAAATTCAAACTTTTCAAAGAAAGTAGATAAAAAATTAGGAAACTAACTTTTTATAAAGCATGGACTTCTCTACTGCTGGCTCAGCTGATGCTACTGCACCTTGCTTTTATTTAACCTGATCTATCAGAACTAGTAAACACATTTTAATGATTTTTCAATGTCAGCAGAAGAATGAAGGATAAACACAGTATCATGGAACACCATGAAACGTATAGGCCAACGTTTTCTGACCATCATCAGGAAACAATATGAAAACGCCCAGGGGATGACTTAACAAAGAGCTCCGCATTTGCTCCTCATCGGAGCTGACAAGGAGCCGCCATGGCTGCATCCCTTCCTTCATTCCATCTGCTGATGTTACATCACGAATATCCCATCAGCCGATCCACACAGCTTTGTTGCTTCTTTCTATAATACTATGTTAACATATTTATATTAAGCATGTTTGGCCATATTTCTGACTTATGACTGTACTACTTTAACATTGTATTGATAGGGTCTCTACTGCTGTAATAAAATATTGTAACAAAAAGCAACTGTGGGAAGAAATGATTTATTTCATTTTACATGACCCAATCACAGTCCATCATTAGGAAAGTCAGGAAAGGACACCGGAGACAGGAATGCAGCAGAAGCCACAAAGGAGTGTAGCCTACTGGCCTGTTCTTTGTGGCTTGCTCAGCTTGCTTTCTTATCAGGCCCAGGACCACCTGCCCAGGTCTGGAACTACCAATAGAAAGGTGAGCCCTCTCTCATTGATCCTCAATGGAGAAAATGCATCACTAGCTTACCCACAGCCCAATCTATTGGGTGCTCTCCAAAAGACTCTAGCTTGTGTCAAGTTGACATAAAACTAGCCAGCACAAACTTAAAGCCCTATCGGTGTCATTGATGCCATTATGATTTATTAAGCATAGTTCGTGTTGAAATGCACGCTGCTTCAGGCTATTGCAAAAAAAAAAAAAAAATGGATGCTAGAAAAACAACTTTAAATGAGTTTTATACCATATAACCCACTGTACAAACATTCAACCTTATTTCATAGCCTATTTATTATAGCACTATTCCCTTCTATAACATTAATGGTTTTTTGGGTTTTTTTTTTTTTTTTTTTTTTTTTTTTTTTTGGTTTTTCGAGACAGGGTTTCTCTGTGTAGCCCTGGCTGTCCTGGAACTCACTCTGTAGACCAGGCTGGCCTCGAACTCAGAAATCCGCCTGCCTCTGCCTCCCAAGTGCTGGGATTAAAGGCGTGCGCCACCACCACCCGGCAACATTAATGGTTTTAATTCTAATTTATGAATGCATTATACAATCCACAAATGTCTTTTGTTTGATAGCTTTCATAGTAAGAAAACTGACATGTAATGAAAGCAAAATAGAAATGTTCACCATCTTCTACTTTGAAGACATGTTCTATGTAAATATGGCCCACCCAATTATTATATAGCATTGACTCTCTGGATTTACACGTTTATCTTTGAGGGGGAAATATCTTACCTCCAAAAATGTCTGGAGTGTCAGTATATTTCAATAGCAATGAACTTCTCAATTCTGACAGATTTAATAAATTAATGAACTCCCCTCATAGCCTCCCTTTGAACTTCAGTTTAGACCCTAACAGTTGATCACAATGAACCTTGTCTAAATCTCTAACAGTTGGCCCAAAATCAGAGCTCTCAGGCCACATATTCCTATCTGCTCCCTCACTTCCACCCCTCTAACTTCAAACTTGAACTCTACATGGTGGCTCCTGTCCAAACCGTGGTCTCAAGCTCTTCCCTGAGTTCAAGTCATGTAGCTCATGACTTACAATTCATATGTCATGTCTGTTTAACATGTTGAACTGCCCAAAGCTTGTGTTCAATTTCACAGAAACTTAATAGACCTTGTTCCCCTGCTAATAAGGGTTGAAGTCTACCATTGTCCTGTGCAATATGTCCCTTCATTGGCAGGGCCTCCCCTTCTCTGACCTTGTCTGGAGAGTTCAACTATCCCTTCCCATCTCTACCTGCAGAGTGCCATGTATCTTTGGTTAAGATTACAGGTTCAACTTCCTTTCTCCTGATAAGAATGCATTCAGCTAGCACCTGAGATTCCTGGAATGCCTCCCCATGCTAATGGAACATGCTGGCACCCTAAGCTTCACCCATCCTCCTTGTTCCTACCCTAGTTCCCAAAATTATATAAGCCTTGAGTCACCACCATGTACAGCTGATCTGCCTCCCTGCAACTGGTCCTGGTGTTTTCCTCACAGGGCTTCCGAACCTCCCCTCACAATACACACACACACACACACAGCCCACACACACCCACACCTCCCAACACACACGCACACACACACACACACTAGCAGGTGGATATTGGCCAATGATCCCCAAGGGGGGTGGCGGTTGCATCCCTGACAACTTTTTATTAATGTTAGCCCTTCTCCCTGTGTGCTCATGTGGCATTCCCTGTAAGTGCTCCATGTAGCCCTCACCTGAGTGGATGGTCCTCACAGGCATTCTCACCTTGAATTTCTCTGCATAACCTCTTCACCCAAACCCTACTTTCATCTCTTTGGTAACTTCTCCCATTTCTCCATCTCTCTCATGGCTTCCATTCCACCCCCAACCCTCCTCAGCTGGGTCCTTCTTCTCAGACCACAAGCAATATCCAACTTGCCCTCGCTGTTTCAAATAGCAAAGACCTCTTCTGTCCCCACCACAGCAGACTCCTTAATTCAAGACCTTCAGAGGTCACGTCTTCTTTCCGAAGCCTCTCCTGCATTACACCTCTTTCCAGCTAATTAAATCCAACTCCGTCTGTGCGTCGTGGGCCAGAGATCATTTCCTTGCACAATCCTGATCAAGTTCCTTTAATTCCCTTCCTTCACAGAACTAATCCAAGCTGTAATTATTCACAGCATGACTTGCTCACGAGTTGCTTCTCCCTCTCATTCTTAAGGCTTCGGGAAAGCAGGCGCCCGGATGCTTCTGACCAGCGCTATACCCTCAATGTATTACACGGATCCTAGAATGTATCTGAGGTTCAATAAATAATTGTAAATATTTTTAATGCACTTGTTTGCTGATTATGTCCTTAAGTCTTTCTTTCAAAACAATATTGTAACTCCTTCTCTCCATGGTAGTCTGAAAGTTGGCTCCTCCTAAAATGCATAATGTTAGATCTTAATCTCCAGGGTGACAGTATTAACAGATGGGGCATTGAAAAGGTAATTAAATCATGGAGACGCTGTCCTCCTGAATAGGATTAGCACCACTGTGGGAGAGATTGAAGGCAGCTGCCTTGCCCTCACACCATATAACAGCACAACCAGGTGCCACTTACAGAGCCTCCATCAAAGACCAAATTAATCATCTCTTCACCTTGGACTTCCCAGCCTCCCTGGCTGTGAGGGATGAACTTCAAATCATATAAAATATTTATCTGAAGGCGTTTTGTTACAGCAGTAGAACTCAGTAAGTTGTATTCAAGGGAGGAATAGGAGAGATAGGAGTGTTCCAGGAAAAAATGTAACTTTTTCTTCACAATAAAACGATGCCAAAAAAAAAAAAAAAAGTGAACAGGAAAGAGAGGAGAAAGGATCTGACTTAGGAGTTGAGAGGTCAGCTCTTCTAGCCTCCTCTCTGCAGTGAAAACTGGACCTGAAGGTTCTCTCCTTGTCTAACATCATTTAGTTTTCAAATCACCGTCCAGTAAGGCAATCAGGAAACTGGTTCAGAGGGAAGTCTGCTGTAGATTGTGACAGATATTCTAAATGCTTTCCATTAGTTGAGAACCTATTTAACAAATAGTAGTCTGGTCCATTGACATCCTCTGAACTGTGCAATAGAGTGTAGTGGTCATCATATTGGAGAACAAACTGCTTTAGCATCCCTCAAAGAAAGTTTACCAGAATAAAGCAGAGTCATGCCTAGGACAGTGGTTTACTGAAATGCTGATTAACACTGTTTTATTTCTCTGATGAAAAGATGGTCCATGTAACATAAGATATGGTAGTCAAACATAATTTTCTAGTAGGGAATTTGATTCTCTATTAATAGTCAATTTCCCACAGATTCTCCATTTATCTTCTTCCCAGGAGATGCAGCCATGTCTTTTGCCACAGAGGTTTATATCTTGTCATCCCCAGTCACCTCCTAACCCTATTATGTATCTTCCATGCAACTGTCTACCTCAACTTTATCTAAAATAAAGGGTGAGGAAAATAAATCACTACTTATTTAATTTTTAGTAGAGTTTACCAAGTGGAATAATTTCCCTCTCCTTTGTTTCATCTCTCCATTTTTATAAATACAGAGTGGCAAGTTCAGCTTGCCCTTCATTAGGAAAAATGTCACCTATGCTTCTGGGGTGGATTTCTTCTGACATCCTTAGGGATTCCTGTCCATGCGTAAAGCTGTCTTAAACTGATAACTGATGTCATAAACCAAAGGAAAACATTTAGCCAAGGATTATGTGGCTATAGTTAAAGCAAGTGCTTAACTGCATTTTGTGACTAACTCCATTAAGCAAAGCCAAAGGAATTTTTGAAGATCTTGAAAGTAATCACATCTCATATTCGAGGGGCTGCTACTTGCTATGGCTCCCTAATGACACTTAGCCATGATGCTGACCAGAATAATGAAGGTGACCTTCAGAAAACCATGAAGGTATCAAACACTCCAAGGTTTGAGGAGATTGTAAACAGTTACCAAAAGAAGACACACAGCTCAGGATAAAGAATAAGAGTGCCTCAAGGTTTTCACAGTGAGCATAGAAGCCAAAGAGTGCAACTGATGACCATCCTGTTTATATGGATGTGTCTTGGAGGGTGATCAGTCAATGAGCTCTGCCTGCATGCTGGAGTAAACCCAGTTTGGTGGGTTCGACACACAATCAACCTAACAACAGTGCTAATGTTGACCTGTCTTGGGACTCAGTCCATGTCACACAAGATTCATTCAAAGAGTAAAAGTAGACACCCAGTTTCAGCAGATACTTAAAACAAGCATCAACTAGCCAAGCGATGGTGGCACACGCCTTTAATCTCAGCACTTGGGAGGCAGAGGCAGGCAGATTTCTGAGTTCGAGGCCAGCCTGGTCTACAGAGTGAGTTCCAGGACAGCCAGAACTACACAGAGAAACCCTGTCTCAAAAAACCAAAAAAATAAATAAATATAAATATATATACATACATATATATATATATGTTATATATATATAACATATATATATATATATATATATATATACACACACACACATATAGGAAACAGGATAGCTCAGTGGGTAAAAGGTCTTATCTCTGCCAAACCTGGCAACCCGAGCTTGATTCCCAGAGCACACATGGTGGAAGGAAGAGAACTGACTCCTACAAATTGTCCTCTGTCCTCCACATGTACTCAGTGGTGTGCCTGTGCGCATGCATGTGCATGCACACACACACTTGTGAACACACACATAAAACAAATAACAAAATAAACATTAAATTGGAATTATCTCATTATTAAACAAAAGAAATGAAGACAAATATGTGTATACCTGTGCAACGGTAGCATTATTTACATAGTGAAAATTTGAAAATACAAATATTCATCATCAGGTGAATGATCATAAAAATATGATATATATGTATATCTATAAATATCTTGTAGTATAAGCATACAATGGAATATTATGTAGCCTTAAGAGGGAATAAAATTCTGGCGCATGCTACAGCATGGATAGAACTTAGAGGCATTATGCCAAAGCAACTGAGCCAGTCCCAAAAGGAAGAATATTATATGAATCCGTATGTAAGATCAGTATCTATAATTGTCAAAATCAGACTTAGGAAGCTCAGTTTCCAAAGGCTGAAAGAGAGTAGGGGAGGAGTTCATAGCTCCTGGGTGCAGAGTGTCTGTTCATTAGGAAAAAGCATTCAGGGGCACTGAATGGCCCAACAATGACTGTGCTCACCACTGTAATCTGTGAGCTCAACATAGTTAAAACGATGTGCTCTCTGTGTTGTGCGCATTTCACCAAGCTTGTAAGATTCCTGTAAATTAAATAGATCTAAGTCATATAAACCTTGTAAAATCCAGAGAATCAAAATCATGTTTTCATGATTTTCAAATCCCAATAGAACTACTATTAATATGGTGAGGAAAATTCCAAAGTCAAGGATTTCATAAGGCACGTGTGATTCTAACATCCTCAAGAAAAAAAAAAAAAACAGGAAGTAGAGGTTGCAACAAAATCAAATTAGGAGGGAATCTTAAAATCCCAACCTTTTACATACAAAAAGAAAGAAAGAAAGAAAAAGAAAAAGAAAAGAAATAAGCAGAAGCAGAATTCCCAATGGGAATATAACAATTTCTTCCAACTTCACAAAGCACAAAACACAAGCTCGTACTCATCAGTAAATACATCTTGAGCCTTAGCTCGCACTTCTCGGTTTTCTAAATGTCTCATCCTCCCTAAGGAAAACCTAGCTGAGCCCTAAATTTAGACCTATTTACTGAAGCCAATGCAGGTCACACTTGATGCCTGCTGAAGAGCTCGAAATGGCACAAGGCCATAGCATGTTAAGAGTTGGTACATAGAACAGGGGCGGCAATATTGACCCAGTATCTCTATCTATTGAAAGGGATGCTCAGCTGCAGCAAACGTGATTGTCACTGGCTTGCGCTTTGATTTCTTTCCTCCTCATACATGTGGGCTATTTATTTCATCATCGTTTGTCTTGTGTATATGCGTGCCCACATTTGTGTATGTGCCGGTATGTTAGCGTGTAGCAAGTGCAAGTGGAGGCCTGATGTTACTGCTCTGATCTAATTTCTCTTTGTTCTTGGAGACATGACCTGTCACTGGCCTATAGGTCCCAGAATAGGCTATGCCAGATGAACAGGGACCCTAGGAGATCTGTTTGTCTTCTCTCCCCAGTGCTGAGATTACATGCCATTGTTAGCACACCCAGAATTTTACGTGGGTCTGGGAATTGAATACATGCTTGCTTAGCAAGCTCTCTACTGACTGTGAACTTTCCCACCCTTGATCAAGAACTTAGCCCCTGGAAATTCAACCTGACTTGAAGTTATTCCTGTGCACTTTTTCTCTGCGTACTGTTCAAAGTCGATGTTTATTAAGAGTGTTTCCATGATGCACTGGAAGGATGTTTTCAGTATATAAATATCAACAATGTTTCCTTTGCAAACATACCCCAGCTTGTTTTCATCCAAGTGGATTGTCTCATTCACATTTCACATCCCACAGTAAAGCTAACTACTTGTTACTCTACAAAACAATAAAAATAAATAATAAATAGCTCATGGCACTCTGTGGAATGGCCCCAACTTTATTGATATATGAGAAAGACTATAATCATTTAACTAACAAAAGAACATGTTTTCTTCTCAGGGACCCTTGACTTCATTTATGTGGGTGTTTCTTCCTTCCACAAATGCTTATTATCCCTATGATCCTAACAGAGGGATGAATCATATGCTCAAAGGCATGCTTTTGGAACATGTATTTGAAATCTGGTGACTCACGTCTGTTGCTTTTCCTTTGACTTTTAGTCTATTCAAAGTCTCCTGAGTGTGCTCCATGTCCCTGGCCCTGCCATGCATTCCCTTTGAGGGAAGCACCTTTCCTACAAACGCTGCTCTTCTCATGAACAACTATTTGTCCTAAAAGTTCAGACTACTATGAAACCTCCCAGAGATGTCTCCAGGGGTAGGGCCTTTCCCATCTCTCAGTGTGACAGGTGGGTTTTGACACAGACATTGATGGATCTTCTTCTACCACATGACAATTATTCCATACATAGAAGAAATGGAAATGTAATTTCCACTGCCTGCCTATCCTTCTGTCAAGAAAAGGGTGTGTGTGTGTGTGTGTGTGTGTGTGTGTGTGTTCTGTTTCTGTATTTTTGGTACCTAAAGCAGTGCTGGGTGTTCACTCTTATCAAGTACTAATAATTTGCATCTTGAAAGGTATTTTTTTACTATAGTAGAGAAGCTAGGATTTAATCTTAGCTCAATATCCAAAGCCCCTATTTCCCTTCCAACAGGGTTGTCTGTGTACCACTTTTCCAAACTTCCATTTTTATTCCTTCCCCCCAATTTCATGCCCAGGCTTCATCTCCCAACCATGTATAGTAATAACATATGCCAATCTAAGACCTAGCTCCTATAGATAACATCTTGTCAAGATTCTCCCATCTATCTCTTGTCTGTCACCTACGTTCAGAAGATCCAACAGG
Source organism: Mastomys coucha (assembly GCF_008632895.1). NCBI lineage: Eukaryota > Metazoa > Chordata > Mammalia > Rodentia > Muridae > Mastomys > Mastomys coucha. The sequence continues at coordinate 75,482,541 of NW_022196898.1, read as the reverse complement.
GCCCCGGACTGAAAAGACCTGGATGCCTGCCTGAGTCTCCAGGTGGAGAAGATGGGAACACTCGGGTGAAATACTGCATCAGCAAGAATTGTTTTGTATCGGTGTGACACTGTTGAAACTCTAGAACCTTTTATCCAATGGTTAGTCAAGTCTGATAAACACACTACCCAGGTCATCATTTTCATAATGTTTTTATGATTCTTAAAAGGTTGCATATACAGTGTATGTTGTGTTTTATGAAGAAGGAAAAGAAGCCAGGGATATGTTTGGTGGAAATACAGTATGGTACAGGGAAAGGGGGGTGTCTCTGCTGGCCCATGCTGAGGCACCCTTCCCCCTAAGGTATCAGCCGGGTATAGTATAGAATTGAGTTTATTTAGGGCATGGGGGGAGTTGAGGGGGTAGTAGAGACAGAGTGAGATTGGGGGGGGAGGAGAGTAAGAATAGAGGAATAGAGGCTGGCCATGAACACATGGAGAGAGAGGGGAAGGGAAAAGGGGAGAGAAGGGACAGAGGGGGAAGAGAGAAGAGTGAGTGAGGAGGGGGCAAGTAGCCCCTTTTATAGTGAGTCAGGCACATCTGTCTGTTGCCAAGTAACTGTGGGACGGAGCCTAGAAGGAATGCCAACAGTGCAGATAATTTAGAAGTAGAAAGTTAAAAAGGAGAAACCAATCTTTCTTACAGAGAATTGAAGGACTGTCATTTGCTGCTGGTTTCCATTGTATGCATGGAAGAATGCAGAGGGAATAAACATATAGCAAAGAGAACAAAGAAATACTTCCTGAAGAGAAAGAAAGAAAGAAAGAAAGAAAGGAAGAAAGAAAGAGCCGGGCAGTGGTGGTGCACACCTTTAATCCCAGCACTTGGGAGGCAGAGGCAGGTGGATTTCTGAATTCGAGGCCAGCCTGGTCTACAGAGTGAGTTCCAGGACAGCCAGGGCTATACAGAGAAACCCTGTCTTGAATAATGATGATGATGATGATGGTGATGATGATGATGATGATGATGATGATGATGATGATGATGATGATGATGATGATGATGATGATGATGATGATTTTTCTTGAGGGGAGAGGAGTCTTTGTTCTTTAGTGAACTATTTCACTGTAAAGTGATTGTCCTCAGGACACACCATGAGCAGCAGCAGAATGACAGGATTAAAGCGCCCTTGTGATGGCTAGGGTTTTGATATTCCCTGAACAGTAAAAGTGAGTAAGAAAATGGAAAGGGGATGTTGAGAAAGAAAACTGTGTCCATCGCAGTAAAAGGCTCCAGCCTGGGAGACCAGTGCCAGGAAGAAGTTCCCCACTCTGGGCATTCCCAAGAGACAGGTAAGGGGATGAATGTCTAAACTCCATCTCTCTCGGGTGTATACCTACTCCTGATCCATGGATTGGTCAGAATGAGATGTTCACTTCTTTCTTCAGGGAAAGCCTTGTCCACTCACTGCTGTCCACACAGAAATGGCTGCCCGCTTCTTCCATCCCTCCTCGCCTGAATGTCTTGTCTCTGTGGAGTCACCCCACATTCCACCGAGGAAGTTCTCAACAGTATCAGGAGTGGGGTGATGGCAGGGACCTGTATCTTCCCCAGAAAATCGATACCTTCTCCCTCCTTGCTTCCCACTTCAGTCTCTAGAATCTGGCAGGCTCTTGATTTCATCCTACTCACTATTAAAATCTTTCCATTCTACTTGTGATACATGAAGATGGTCACCTTGTTTATAATTTTACCAAGTCCTTCCCTGTATCTTCTTATAACAATGACTTATTATTACTATTTGCTTGAAGGAGAGAGAATATGTCATAGCCTGAGTCCACCAGGTTCTCCTGACCAAAAGCCCCCTCTGCTTCACCTTTCTCTTTCTATTTGCTGGCCTCCCCTTCACCAAGCACACTGTCATGGGGTAAGAGTCCTTCCTTAGAGTCCACAGAACAGAATCATCTTCTGGGAAAATACCACAAAAGATATCTCTATGTCCCTAAGAAAAATTCCTGGAAGTGAAAACTTCTGCCTCAGATCCATGGATATCTTTTGCCTCTGTTTTATGCAAACTATATAATATATATTATAAAATTATCCTATAACATTATTAAGGCAAGACATCAGGAACTGTGGTTAAAAGTGGCATTTATTCAACATTACCTTTGGTGAGTGAGAACATTGTATTCTCTTTCTTTCCCATCATGGCCATACTTCAGGGAAATGGTTGTCTTTCTGTTCCTCACAGTGCACCTTCAGGGAGCATACACAGTCTGATATCACCTCCACTGTTTCATTTTTTTGAGAGAGAATATGCCTTTTGATTTTCAAAAAAAATTAAAGTTATTAAATCTTTAAGTACTTCATACAATGTATTTTGATCATATTCACCCCCAACTCTTTCTCCCTAACTCTTCCCAGATCCATTCTAGCCAACACTCTCATCTGCACCCTCAACTCTGTATGTCCTCCTCCTCCTCCTCCTCCTCCTCCTCCTTCTCCTTCTGCTTCTTTCCCTTCTTCTCCTTCTTCTCCTTGTTCTCCTTCTTCTTCTTCTCTTCTCCTTCTCCTTCTCCTCCTCCTCCTCCTCCTTCTCCTCCTTCTCCTTCTTTCCCTTCTCCTTCTTCTCCTTCTTCTCCTCCTCCTTCTCCTTCTTCTCCTTCTTATTCTTCTCCTTCTTCTCCTCTCCTTCTTCTCCTTCTCCTCCTTCTCCCTCTTCTTCTTCTTCTTCTTTATAACCCATCAAGTCTCATTTGTGCTGTCTGCATACTCTTGGGTGTGAGACCATCAGCTGAGACATGATGTACCTACTACCCGAGGCAATACCCTTAAAGAACACTGACTTTCCCTCTCCCCACCCCACAGAAGCTATCAACTGTCTAAATCTCCTCTGTTAGAGGATGGGGGCTTGTGAACCCCTTCACACTCCATGCTAGAGTGCTGACTGGCTTGATCTTATGCGGGTCATGTTCAAGCTGCTTGTGACTTCACAAGGGCAGCAGCCTTATCGTGTCCAAAAGATTTGTTTTGCTTTCCACCACCACCTTTGAGCTCTGGCTCTCACTACATTTTGCCTCCTCATCTGTGATGGTCCCAGATCCTTCAGGTATATGATACAGATGTCTAGTTTGTGGCTGTGCACTCCAATGACACATAGTCTTTATGCTTTGTTCAGTTTTGAGTTCCTGAATTAGTCACTGTCACTGTACAAAGAAACGTCTCTGATTGAGGTCTGAAAGCTGCTCTGATCTATAAGTATATAAATACAAATTTAGAGGGAATATTTGAAACTAAGTACATTTAGCACAATAATAATACTGAGTTCACTCTGGGGGCCTATAAGCCTCCCAAACATGGGTTCCTGGCTAGAATCAGGCATGTGTTTCCTCCCGTGGAGCCAGACTTAACTCCAACTAAAAAGGGGGCTAATTAACCATATAACATACATGCCACTATTACCCCCATGAGAATATACCTTGCCACAGCAGTCATAACTGTAGCACATGGCATTGAAAGTAGAGTAACCTGTTTGATGACTGTTTTCCCGTAGCAACCCACATAGCACCATTTAGAAGTATGAAAATTATCTAAAAGGAACCATCCTACTCAAGACAACTTAATTTCTACATGTCCCATGACCAAGGTGTGTCATCTGCAGGAGAGTCTTACCATCAAGTTTTGCTGCTCAAACAGTATCAGTAGCAATACCTTGTATCATTGGGAGTGGGGAGGGGATGGAATATCCATCTCCTGGACAATCCTTATCTACAACTTAAGAGAAGATACCCCACACCTGGCACTTGAGGTTTATTGTGTAGCCTATGGCTTTCTGGGAGAAGCATGATCTTTGTGTAGGGTAAATCCAATTAAATTCTTTTATATGAAGATAGATAGATGACAGATAGATAAATAGATAGACAGACAGACAAATAGATCTAAGAGGCCAAAGCTATAGTATGTTTATATATTTTTTCAAATATTTTTAGCATTAGTTATCCCTCTTGCCTGCTCCTGTGTCTTACCTCTCCACCTCTCTCCCCTTACACACCCACCCTCTTCATATCATCTATGTTATACTATCCAGTCCACTTATGATCTTTCTTCCCACTCAACCCCCACATAAGGCCCCTTTATAGTTGCCTGAATTCTACAAGTACTCCAAATTAAACATACACATCTAAAGATAAAATTCATCAGTGACATTTACCTCTCTAAGTCTGGGTTACCTCATTCAATAGACTGCTTCTAGCTCCATCCATTTACCTATAAATTTCATGATTTAATTTTTTACAGCTAAATACATTCCATTATATAGAGATACCATGTTTCCACTATCCATTTATCATTCAATCAATATCTATGCAAGTTCCATGCTTTAGCTATAGTGAATAGAGCAACTATAAATATGGATGAGCATGTGTCTCTGTAGCAAGAAATAGAGTCCTTGGGAATATGCCCAGGAGTGGTATTGCTTGGTGATATTTCTTGGTCTATTTCTAGTTTCCTGAGAAACTATCACAGTGATTTCCATAGTGGTTGCACCAGTTTGCATTTCCACCAACAGAGCATGAGGGTTTCTGGTTCCTCTCATCCTCACCAGCATTCGTTACCTTTTGCTGTTTTATTTTTAGCCATCCTCACTGGGGTAAGATAAAAATCTCAAAATAAGTTTAATTTTCACAGAAATTACAGTTTTACAGAAAGATTGCTAGGAAAAGGCATTGTCTCATTGAACATTGTCAAATCACTTGAGTAGATATGAGGAAACCTTGAACCTTACCTCGTAATGCTAACTAACGCAAACTATTCTGTGGAAATTTGAGATTTTTGCAGTCAGAATCAACTTTCCCCCATCTGCAATGTTGTGCCTTTGAATTATGTTCCAGTACAATTCATTCTTGTCATTCCGTGATCTACTGAGAATCATGACTTCACATTATCCTTAGGAGTACACAGTTTCCACTGAGATTGAAACCTCCCATCCTGCAGGAGGCTCCTTAATCAGGAAAGAAAACAAAATGGCTTCAGGAAGTCCCTGAAACTGACCAGATTCACTAAGCCCCCTCCCTGCCAGAATAAGCAATAAAACCTGAAAGTCTGCCTCACTGATGTAGCAAAGCCAAGTGGCAAATAAGACTCTCAGACAAGCTGAGCTGCAAAGAAGACGCTGAGACCAGACCAGCTGCCTGGAAGAAGCAGAAACCATCTGAGCTGCCTGGAAATGATTTAGACCAACTTCAATAGCTGGAAATGACACTCTCCAACCTTGTGAGCAGCCTGTAAGCTGTGCAGTGTGCTCCAGGTTACTAGCCTTGTGGGATGTCACCCATGCTGGGGTGGGCGTAGGTGATGCAGCTGTCTTTGAGTCATCTTGGTTCCTCTAAGGAACCCCACACTCACATTCTTGTAAGTAACTTCAATAAAACTCATTGGTTCACCATTTGAGCTTTGAGGGTATCTGTACTTTGGTCTGTCATGAGTTTCCACTCTGTGGTGAGTATACAAGGATGTTATATCTCCCTAAAAGTTTTGTCACAAAACATACAGATGTTACCCAGAGTTGGTCGATTTATCCTCTAATCACTGAGAATGACTTTGGAGTCGATGGTATTAGAGAGAAATGATTCCTTCCTCACTCATTTACGTGTTCGTGATTGTCCAATGTTATAACCGGTGTTCTGTTTTCATTACCCTAAGAGGAAGTGAAACTATTTATCCAACTTCTACAGTTAAGAAACTCCTGGGCATGTTGATGCTGTAATAAATGATGGAATAAAACTGAAGCAGTATTCTTAGCAATGATTGAGAAAAAGATAATAATCTGGTAATTCATGACATGGTTTGGATGGCAAAACAACAGAAAACTATTCATTATTCTAGCTGAACAGTAATGGCTACTACTGAGAGGAGCGATGATTTGAACTTGAGAATGTCAAAAACAGTCTAGGGATGAATGAAAGAAGAGAAGTTAGACATTTTTATTTGCCTCTGTGATAGTTTGTATATGCTTGGCCCAGAGAGTGGCACTATTAGGAGGTGTGGCTCTATTGGAGTAGATGTGGTCTTGTTGGAGTAGGTGTGCAACTGTGGGTATGAGCTATAAGAACCCCATCCTAGCTGCCTGGAAGTCAGTATTCTGCTAGCAGCCTTCAGATAAAGTCAAAGAACTCTCAGGTCCTCCTGCACCATGCCTGCCTGGAAGCTGCCATGTTCCCACTTTTATAATAATGGACTGAACCTCTGAACCTGTAAGCCAGACCCAAGTAAATGTTGTACTTTATAAGACTTGTCTTGGTTATGGTGTCTGTTCACAGCAATAGAACCTTAAGTCAGCCACCAACATTATAATGGCTTCAAAGTAAGTCTGATGAAAAAAAAATCTTCTCACCTCTTAGGAAAGTTACTATTGTCATGTTGACAGGATATAGAATCGTGTAGGAGGCAGGCCTTTGGACATTCCTGTGGAGCCTGTCTAGATTTAGTTCTCTGAGATGGGAAGAACAACCTAACATTCAGGTTTGGGTCCTGAAATGTTAAAAAGGAGAAAGCTGGGTACCAGTGACCATCATTCTCTACTTCCCAACTGTGGAAGCAACTTAACCAGCTGCCTCAAGCTGGTTATCCTGCTCCCTGGACATCCCTGCCATGGCCTGATGGGCCTTCAGACTGTGAACTAACATCAAAGTTTTTATCTTAACCTGCATTTGTTACCACAACAACAGAAAACAACTCAGATCCCTCTGCTGCCTGCTTGTGTATAATTGTATTTTCTTATAAAATTTGTAAGTTTCTCTGGGGTGGGCATTATGGGTTTCTTATATCACACAGTAGGTATTCAGTCATTGTTACAGACTATAAAACAATTCCTGTTATTTTGGCTTATCTAGTGTCTTTTTCCAATATGTACTTACGCTTCCTTGACAGAATTATATTGTTGGCATTGTTAAGAGTCAAAGGGAAGTAGAGTTCAGTGTGGAACTGGTCTAGGATGAAGAACACATAGTAATTATGTTGCTGTCTACTACAGAACTATAGGAAAATACTTAACACATTTTCCTGTTAACGTTTCTTAAGGTGATAAGTGGAATACCTTCTGTCAATAGGTCTCCAGACTATCTGGGTTAAAAAGAAGCAAGAAGGCTCAATGAACCAGTGCTTGTGTTATTTTGCTGATCCCTCAACTTGTTCGGGAGCAAAGGCCACAAGAAAGAAGTGGAAGACCACATTGTAATTCATCTCTTTACTCCTCAGAGGCTGGTATGGTCTATGGACAAGAATTTCAAAGAAGAAGATTGTGGTTTCATAAGTAAAGGGGATGCTACTCTCGAGCATATACTTTTACATTTGGGGGTGAGGCCCTGACTGAAAACAAATGACTGTGCAAAGTAGGAAGTAACTGGCAGAGCCATTAAGGCAGCACTGACCAACACTGAGGCCAACACCCTGACCTTGCTTCCCGTAACAGTCTGAGTGCACCGGCCTGTTGGCTAATGCAGTGGATTCAAGCTTTCCCCCTTCAGCCGGGGTCTTGAATGACCACAGTTGATGCAACAGTGGCTCTGAAGAGCTAATGGACAGAAGGCAGCTCACTAAACTCTTTGCTTTTATCGATTGCAGGCTGCACGCTCGCTCCCCCCTCCCCTAAAGATTCTGACTCAGGTGTTTAATCATACCACAGAACGTACTCCATCTCATTTGATGTCAGAGACTAAACAGGCCTGGGCCAGGATGCTAGTTGGATGGGAGAGAGTCTCATCCAGTAGATCTGGGATGGGACTCTTTCAGGCATTATATGTTCTTCGTGATTCTGATGCACAAAAAAAAAAAAAAAAAAAAAAAAAAAAAAAAAAAATGCCGATTGACCATGCTGGAAACCACTTTATAGAACCAAGGTCTCCAAGGTCACAAATAGCTAGACCCAAAATATGAACTTGACACTGGAATATGGACTCTAATTGAGGTTTAATGTCACAGATTAACCTTAAACACAAAGGGGAAAAGCAAGATGAGAGTAAAAAAAAAAAAAGATGTTCCCCAAAGAGAAGATGGTATTTGATCTGGGATTTAAAAGATAAGAAGGCATTTTCCAGCTAAAGGGCCATGAAGAGAAAAATCAAAGAGAACAGAAGGTGCGTGGAGTAGAAGGCAGGTACAGCATGCCGGGTATGGAGCTCTAGGGACCACTTCAGCCACCTATGGTAGTGTCTGTACTTGGAAGAACAGTCTACCCCATAGTTGGGGACTTCTCAGGTTCGAGATCTGTACCATACAGCCAAAGCACGTGTTAAAATGCAGCCCTCAGGGCCTCGTGACCCCTGCTAAGTCAAACTGTTTTAAGAGAAAGGTGAGAATCCGGACACTTAACACTGGCCTGTAGGTTCTAGGCAAGACAGTCACTATGGAACCCACTGAGGGCTCAGACAGTTCAGATGCTGAGATGATGTCATAAAAGGTCCATCCAGGGAAGGAAAAAGCCGTCAGGACAAAGGTTCATGCTCAAAAATATGTTGATACCACTCAGAGTTCCGTGGAGAAAAGAGATGAGTTCTGGGGCTGAGTTATGTAAATAAAAGGGACTGAAAAATCAGAAGCTGGATCTTCAGAAGGCAGTGGCTGGACATAAGGACAATATACACAGAGAGTCCCCTCTGAGATCAGGCAGAGGTGGCTTCTGAATCTGAGAGGGATCAGCAAAAAATGAGCATATATCCAGTTCAAGCAACAGGAGGAAAGACAAACTTAGCAATAAACAGAAAAACGTTTCGTTTGAATTGAAACATGACATGTCAGTAGAAGAAGCTACAAGAGCAGATGCCACCGCTTGAGAGGACCGAGCCAAGAAGTCTCGGCTCCCTTTGCCTCACATCCAGGACTGTTCTTTAACGTGCCAGTAGGTGGCGCTATGGCTTTGAAAATAATAAAGCAATGGAACAAATGGACCTAATGATGCTAAGGCCTCTCCAATAGTCTATACTGATCTGAACAATGGTCAGACGTGCTAACACGGATGGGGGAAAGGTCACCAGGTCTCAGCCCTACACATCAAACTACAGGTAGCTAAGGAAGCAGAAGAAAGAGTCTTCCCCTGGTGCCACCCTCAGAAGGAAGTTCCATAAAGATGGAACTCTGCTCATTCAAGAAGCAGGTAAAAATAGATAAACT
>NW_022196898.1:75461908-75470232 GCF_008632895.1 Mastomys coucha | reverse complement strand
CAGAGGAGATAGCTGCTGCTTTAGACCCAGTATGTTTTAGATAGCCTCAGATGTACCTCAACTGTTGACTGACATTTTTTTATTTCTCTTTTACAATGATTGTAAAAGCCTCATGTAATATTTAAAGAAATACACTCAGATTTTACACCACCCGTGTGTGTAGTCTGTTTGTCAAAGCCGAATCCGGTGCCCACCTGGCCAGAATCCCGTGTCCCGTGGAACAGGGACCCCGCGAGAAACCCCGGTCCGTGGTACCCTGGGAAGAACACACTCGTTAGTTAACTAAGACCAAATGGTCAGCCCTAAAAACATACACATAAGTAACATAGACTGAGCAATATGTTGGTACGGTAGAACTAAACTGTGAAGTTTTGAGCAGTATGAGCGTCACACAATAAGTAAGCATTTAGACACTGATCTGGTCTCCCACTTTGACTTTATCACTTTATTTGTTTCTTATCACAAGTTTATTTAAAAGTATTAATTTATTGAGATTATAATATAATTACATCATTTCCCCCCTTCCCTTTCCTTCCCTCAAAACCTTCCCATATACTTTTCTTTGCTCTCTTTCAGATCCATGGCCTATTTTTGCATTAATTGTTAACATATATGTGTGTTCCAAAATACAAAAACACAACCTGCTCAGTCTAGCTCACAGAGAAAGAACTCAGACTCACATTAGCATGCTTGGCAGTTAGGAAACACTCAGACCTGTAAAACTTCAGGCCTCCTGGCCTCTGCCTGAACCTACTAGTTTCCAGACAGGAGGGTGAACAAGGAATGCTTGTTGTCTTTCTAAGTCAGACTTTGCAGAGTTAGGGAAGATATCAGGGTCAGAGGACAGGAAGAGGAGGTGATAAACGCGTGGGAAATATGATGAATGTTCATTATTTGTGTGGATAAAAACTCACGGCTCAACCTATTTTTATCATCAATATATACTAATTCTAAGATAAGAGGAAAGTTTGCTTTTTCTCAGAGAAATGTGAGAAAAGTAATACTTCTTACCTGATGCACTAGTTGGTGGATAAGGTTAATGCAGGGTCCATTTGTTTCTGAACATTTTTACTCAGAAACTTAGAGCAGAGGGCAGCAGAGCAGACGCACCCCAGGGCACTGGTGTGGTCAGGTAGAAACGGCCTGGGGGAGGGAGCACTCCCGCAGAGTGAGGACAGATGGGAGAGGAGAGCTGCCACCAGCTTTCTTCCGATCCAATTCTGAAAAAAGAAAAATGTGACTGCAATGCTTGACAGTCTAGGGTTTTAAGGGTCTATGTGGTTCAAAAACAGCAATTTTGAGTTCATCCCAAAAGTGAGAGAGCTCGAGATTCTCGGGGGGTCCTGGAAAAGCAAGGAGAAATACTTTAGGTCGTTCTCAGAGCCATAATGCAGCGTAAAACAACTCTGGGTGTCTGGCAGCTGGGAGTTAAGTTCAGAGATCACTCTAGAGTCGAGATCAGTTCAGACTTCAGAGATCAGTTTAGAGGCAAGAGCAGTAGCCTCTCTCCCGTCGTGGGATGCCTTTGAACTTCATCTCCATTCAAAGCTCCTTAAGTCTATCCCCTTGCTTTGTTTGCTTGTCCATTCCCTGCACTTTGGCGGCAAGCTCTTAATGGGAAATATTTTTCATTAAATTTTTCCTTACAATTTCATATACTAAAATAACCAGTAAGAGACAAACTCTCTACTGTCAAACAAAAATGTCTCTCATGACAAACTGAAATGACAGCACCTGCTTCTTTTGCATAATTTGCTCATGGTAAGCCCTCTTCTACTTTGGTATATATTTCACTAAGCTTGGCAGGATGTGACATTTAAAGCTTAGGGGAGTTCTAAGGAGTGGAAACCGTGTATTGGAGTTCTTTGTTGTGACAACCATGAGCTAAGGTTAAGTTGAGATATACACAAATTCTAAACTGAGTACTGTGCATACTCAAAGGCCTATGGCATTGAACTGTCTACAGAGAGGCAAACTTCCCAGAACTCTTTCATTAATCCTTCGGTGAAGAAGAGAAGCCTTGAAACACTGTTGATGCTATCACTCTTTGCTTGGGGGTAATTTTGAGAGCATTTATGTAAGCTTAAGGGACTGTGGGAAGAGGAACTTGGAAGCTGTCACACACACACGCACACACACACACACACACACACACACACACACACACACACACACTACACTTCCAGATGCCTGAGAGAAAATGCCTCAAATTTGCTTTTATGCTGGCCCTTTGTCATAACCAGAGTGGGGGAACGGTGTGGGGTGGAGTTCTTTGCACACCGAGAACAGGTGGCATAAGGCTTTTTATGCAACTCCACACGACGCTGAGATCAGCATCAGCCTCCCTTGAACAGGTCACGTGACACATGGATGCCTGCCTTCCTTTCCTCCACTACACGGCTCAGTGGAGCTCTTGATGGGTCCTCATTAGGAGAGGCCACACAGGGTTGAGGACCGGAGCCTCTGAGCTCAGATCAGGCAAGACTCTGACTTCTTTAGCCCTCAGTTTTATTATCTATAAAACAGAGATCACGACAGTGATTCCTACATTATGAATATCTAACACGGATTAAATGAGATAGCCATACCCAAGCTCTTTGCTCATAGCACCTAGTGCAGAGTTAGTTTCATGTTATGTATTAGCCATATTATTTACAATTCCAGAAAAATCCACTTTAGGAAGAAGCCTGCTAAGTTGTGTGCATGTTTTGTGTGCACACTTGAAGAAGAAACCTGTATACATGCAAGTGTACACACACACACACACACATACACACACACTACATAGAACAACCTGAGGCCAAGAAGTTGGCATATATGGTTACGCCAAAAAAAAAAGCGTTTGAATTGCTACAGTTCTGTGTCAACGAGCATGAAATAGAGTTCAGCAGCCATTTCCTGTGGAGTCTGGGAAATGGTTCAATGTGCTGCTAGAAACCATCAAATAAAAATAATGGAGAAATCAGCGAATCTTCCTGGTTGCCACCTCACAGATCTACCTACTTCATTCTATTGTCTCCTTGCTAAATCCCGGCTCCCCTCACTAGATAAGACACTTGCCCTGTGTGCTGGCCTTTCCCAGCTGTGGTCCTAACAAACAGAAAACTGACATCTAGTCCTAAACAGCAAGGTGTCTCTTCCCACCAGTGCTGAACATGTCTATTTCCACCTCAGAGTTTTGTAACAATCAGGAAGGAAGACACCGCCTCCATCCCTCTATTTTAACGTTTGTTCTTTCCCTCCACAGATCATTCCTTAGTCCACCCTGCATTGTTCTGCTATTGTTTAGTGTGTTCTTGTCGATATGTGTTTGATTCAAAATCCTTGTGAAGAACAGATGTTGGTGTCACAGGTATGTGCTGTACGTAAGCTGTTTCCAATAAAATCAAAGGACCCCACCCCCACAACCTCATTTCTGTTTTTCAAGTAAGCAGAGAACAGTTCCTTTCACATGAGCCCTTTCAAGAAGCTCACAATAAAGCATGGAGGTGCTTACAGAAGGAAGCCTGTGCTGCAATTGCCATCCAGTGCATACACTACTAGGCTCCTGGGAGACTCTCACGAACCCCTTACCCCGAGCCTCTGCTTTGATGCCTGTTGATTTATGCTGCACATCATCTACACTGAAGTTGCCCAGGTACCCCTCCTCTAAATTATTCATCCTCTCAGCATCCTTGGCCAGATAATGTCAACCATAGACAACGGCATTCAAAATATCATCTTCAGAAGTGCCATGACCATTTCCATATAATAAAACAAATGGTTTGCTTTGTTCATGATTCAAAAAGCATCTACTTATCGAAGAGGCATGTGCTCCCAGCCTTCGACAGGCTGAAGCAAGAGGATGGTAAATTCCCAGCCAGCCTGAGCAACCCAGTGAAACCCCATCAGGGGATAGGAGTGTGCAGGGACACTGAATACCTCTAAGTCTCCAGCCTTCACCTTGGATTTGCTTGGACGTTGCCTTCCCTCGTGAGCTCAGGGTTTAATGGAAGGACTCAGACAAGAGGAACCCAAACATGCAATCCCAAATTACAGTGAGCAAGAAATAGAAACGTGTATTTTATTAAAGAAGCAGAAGCAGCCTCTCTCAGACCGGATATGTAATTTGATGTGTAAAGACTTTATAGGGCCTAGCGAGGTGCAGGGTGGGATGGAATTATTCTAAGCAGGACAACATGCAATGGGACTGAAAGAGAGCTTGTCACATAAGGGACTGAGACTATCCAATAGTGGCACTAGGAAAGCAAAGGGAAGAGCATGTACAACAAACCTGATATCATATTTGCTGTATTCGATTGTTTGTTTGCCTATGTAGCTCTAGCTGTCCTGGAGCTCACTAGACCTGGCTAACTCAAAACTCACAGAGATCCACCTGCCTCTGCCTTCTAAGAGCTGAGATTAAAGGCATTCACCATGACATCTAGCCTGTATTTAACTTTTTAAAGCCAGTATATCTACTTTTAAAAGTGTATTCCTATCCAAGGGCTGGACCTACGCCCCCTACACATTTTCGGCAGATGGGCAGCTTGGTCCTTGTGTGGGGCCCCTAACAATTAGGGAAGAGACTGTCTCTGACTCTGTTGCCTGCCACTGGATCCCCTTCCCCTACCTGGACTGCCTGGTTGGGCCAACAGGAGAGGATGTGCCTAGTCCTTCTGGGACTAGATATCTCAGGGTAAAGTGGTACCCAAGGTAGGCTTCCCCTTCTCCTGGGTATGGGGAAGGGATTTATAAGTGCTGGACTGGGAGGAGAGGAAGAGGGCTGTGATTGGGATGTAAAGAGAATGAAAAATAAATTACTGAAAATAAAAGTGTATTGTTAGAGAATTGACAAGTGAATTTAAGGTTCTTGTTCTTGTTCCCCAGGCAAATACGCCTCCGCCTGGTACCCATCCTGGCATGCCCCACGCTTCCACACATGGCTTCACCTAACTCTGTCCCTGTTCAATAATCTGCATCTTCTAGTCCAATGCACCAAGTGGTCTAAATGTAGTAGAGGGCAAACAGAACTAGGTTTCCTCCGCCTCTTAAATATGGTATATAAAAACTTTTTCCCCTGTAATCTTAACATCTTAAATGGATTGCATAAATTGATGATTACCTCATTTATTGATGGATGGCTTGGTCCAATGCACTAATTGCAGTCTTAATTCAATTGGGGATTGGTTTCTTTCCCTTGGCTCACAGCAACCACACCCAGCCTGAGTACTGTGGAAAGTGGCTGGCAGAATTCCGCTCCTGCATACGCCTCTAATGGACAGTCCATCCCCAAAGCTGCTACTGTCAGATCTTAGGTGACTTCTATTCCAAGGGGATCTTAGGCTTCGTCTTCTAAAGGACACAGAAAAAGTTAAACAATCAGGCTTTTGCTTCAGAAATTGCATCTTGGCTCACACTGTGGAGAACTGATGAGAGAGAGAGAGAGAGAGAGAGAGAGAGAGAGAGAGAGAGAGAGAGAGAGAGAGAGAGAGAGAGAGAGAGAGAGAGAGAGAGAGAGAGAGAGAAAGAGAGAGAGAGAGAGAGCAAGACTTTAGACAAGAGCATGCCCTCCTGAGTGCTCACCAACCTGCTCTCCTCACAAGGTTTGTCTCACAAATGCCCCCTACACGCCAAACAACCTTGTTGATTATGAAAGCTCTTCTCTAATCTGGGGCAACTATGACCATAATTGGAGGACTTTCAACCCCCCCATGGGGAAAATGGCACTTCTATTCAGGATTAGTGGTAGGAAAACATTCAAATCAGTCTCTTTCTCCTTCAGAGTATCTTCTGAGACTCCAAAGTCTAAGAGCAATCAAAGTTGAGATGCTGGCTCCTGAAGCAACCTTGCTGTGAGGAGAACAACTGTGAGACTGAGTCCGCTGGTGGGCTTCAACTTTGCACCTCCAAATCTGTCAAATGTTCTGACTAATGAAGCCCACACAGAGAATTGTTCTGGGAGGGCTTGAGGGTTCAGTCAAGAGAATAGAACAGGGGAAGGGAGGAAAAAATATTCCCCTGAATCTCTCTCAGACAGACAGACAAACAAACCTAGATCTGCAGACATGGAGGGAGACTCAGAGATGGACTCTGCCTCCACGGAAACAAATCTAAAGATGCTTTGTGGGAGGAGAGTCATCAGATGATGAGAGGCAAGAAATGGCTGGACCAGGAAAGATCTGTGGTCTCTGTGAAAGTGGAAAGGAGACATTTGTCTCACCTGACTCAGGTGGATCCTGGAATAAAAGGCAGTCAGGGATTGGAAAGGTCAACATAGAGAGATTCATCAGGAGTACTGTGCTGCTCAATGGTTAGGGCTAGTGTGCCATGATGGAGCAACCCCAGGCCTGGCCCCTCTCCAGTTAGGAGCTTCCAGGGCAACAGAGCTCAGGAGAAAGAGTCAACATTGTGTCAGTCTTTGACAACATCTTATCTCTACTCCCTGCTCCTGACTCTGGGGGATTGCCTGTAACTCCATTCTTGTTTGTGTTGTTTTGTTTGGTTTGGTTGGTTGGTTGGTTGGTTGGTTGTCTCCAGTACTGAGAACTGATCACCAGGGCTTCCTATGTGTTAGGCAGAAGCTCTATCACTGAGAAGCACTCTAACTCTCTATTATTATTTGCTGCTCCTGCTCCTGATGATGGTGATGGTGGGGATGATAGTGATGGTAATGATGATGATGCTGTTTTGAGATGGGATCTCACTAAGTCAATTTGTGATGACCCTCCCTCCTCTTCCCAAGTAGCTGTGTTTATGAGAGTGTAACCCCCTACCAGAGTGTGACTCACTTTTAGCCACTCATCAGTCTTAGTAAGAAAAGGCAATCCAGCTTTCACTTTGTGTGTTGAGACAGTAACTTTGAAACTCCTGACTCTACTCTAAGATTGCCTACTTTGAAAAGTCCAGCCAATAGAGAGGCCAAATGTCGCCGTTCCACCTGAGCTCTTGCTGCTATTATGGAGTACCAACTGACGATATCTGTTGCATTCAGACACCTTCAGGGGATCCCACCCCAATTCCTGAATCACCCTTAGCCATAGGGTCTTCTCTAGTGAGCCCCAGATAATAAGCCAGACAAGCCACACCCATTCCAAATTAACACAGTATTTCATCACAATAAAATGCTTCTCTTATCCCCCTGAAAATGGGCAAGAAGACACCTTGGTGGTGGTGGTGGTGGTGGTGGTGGTGGTGATGGTGGTGATGGTGGTGGTGGTGGTGGTGGTGGTGGTGGTGGTGGTGGTGGTGGTGGTGGTGGTGTAGTGTTTTACATCAGTCTGCCCCTGACTGATGGGCAGTTCTTCGCTCATCCTAGCTCGATGCCTGACTTGGTGGCCAAAGCTGTTTTATGCTTAGCACATGTAAAAATCAAATCAAATTCAGCACGGAAGGAGGAAGACCCGTGGACCACCATGCCACCCACAGGCCTACCCTCCAGTGCACAGCACAGGTGGACCATGGGCACATGCTTGCCAGTGTGCCAGGCAGCATGGACGGAGGATGTTCTCCAGGGGCTCACTAGCCACGCAGTCAGCCTGCAGCTGGAGCCACCACAGTGTGCGAGTTCGTGGTAATTAGCTGGGAGAGACAGAGAAGTGCAACAGCCTGAGCATTATGGAGAAAGACGGAACTGGAGACTCAAGGGTGGAGAGGTGTAGCCTTCTATGAGTGGCTAGCCCTGCCACCTGGGGCCATGGTGTGGTCGCAGCCCACTGCTGCTAACGACCATTTCTGAGCCCATGGCTCAGAAGAGTTAAGAAGAGTAGCAGAGTTAAGTGTCCATGTCCAAGTTCATGGCTAATAGTATTACCACTAGAGGACATGGGGATATCGCTGGTTGGGGCAGCTAGGGGATATCGCTGGTTGGGGCAGCTACCAGGAAACACTTAAATGTCCGGGAGCTGTGTAGAACTGGCTCGGCCCCTCACTGGGAACAGCACTCTGGGAAGCTCGCCCCATCTCTCACCACTAGCAGCACTCCCGAGATGGAGCCCTGCACCTCACCCAGGTGCTGGACCCGATGGTGGAGGTGTGGATGAGTCAGCCTTGGGACGTAAGTGTGGGAGAGCTGACCCTGCCATTCATCTGCCATGGGGTAGCACAGGCACAGAGATGATGTCCTCCTTGCCTTTTGCCACCTCCAGCAGTTGAGAAAGCTGCCCACAGGGTCCTGAGGTCAGGACGGTTAGCCCTGCTCCTCACCAACTGCTGCACTCGAAGTTGTCCCTGAACCTCACCTGGATAGCACAGCAGAGCCAACTCTGGTAAGTAGGGACATAGAGCTGGAGCATGGGAGAGCTGGCCCTGCCACTTGTCGGCTGCGAGGTGGCATGAGTTCAGGG
>NW_022196898.1:75422070-75461898 GCF_008632895.1 Mastomys coucha | reverse complement strand
CCGTTTGCCCCTCACCACCTGTGGCAGTCACAAGAGCTGGCCTAAGGTCCTAAGAGTGGGAGAGTTGATCTTAGGCCTCACTGGCTGCAGCACTTAGGAGAGCAAGCCGTGCATCTCACTGGGCAGCATAGTAGGACTGACTCCGGTCAAGGGGTACAAGTGAGCCAGCCCTGACGGCAAGAGAGCAGGAGAGCTGGCCCTTCCACATTCATCTGCCAAGAGGTGGCATGGGTGCGGGGGTAATGTCCCCTGATTCCTCACCACCTGCCGCGGGCAGTCAGGAGATGTTTGCCTGGGATCATAAGAATAGTAGGCTATCCATTCCCCTTCACTGGCTAGAGTACTTAGGAGAGCGGGCCCTGCACCTCACCTGGGCAACACAGTGGAGTTGGTTCTGATGACAATGACAACCCTGAGGATGTCAGCGCAAGAGAGCTGGCCCAGCCACACAGGCTATACCACTTGGGAGAGTGGGCCCTAAACCTTGACTGAGCATTGCAGTGGAGCTGGCCCTGCCTCCTGCTAATGGGTAAGCCCAGCCAGAGCAGCTCTGGAGAGCCCGCCCTGGTATTGTGGTGTGGATAAGGGAGAGCTGGTGGGCTAACCAGCTCTACCACCACCTAGGCCTAGATCCAGGGCTGAGATAGCCCACTCCAAAACCTTTATCATCTGCTAATGGTTGGGACCAGTCCTGTTGTTTCAAGCCTGCAGGATCTCCATGACACAGGGCAACAGCAGGATAATCAGGAGGAGTCCCAATGAGGATCCAGTATTGATGGTGTCACAGAAGCCAGAGATCTCAAACCAGACCAATGACTCATTGCAATGTACATTTGCAAGTGAAGATGTGCAGACAGAGGGACACACTGTGACATACTGCAGGTGGCACAATGAGTTGTTTTCTATGCTTTCTTTTGTTGTTGGTTGTTTGTACATGTGTTTTTATTTGGGGGCATTGTAAGGGCGGAGGGCAGGTATGAATGAGAATTGAGCAAGACTGGGGTGCATGATGTGAAACACACAGAATCAATAAAAAGGTTTTTTTTTTTAATGCTTATTTTAAGCTGTTTATTTAGGGGTGATTTCTTACATAGCAAGAATAAATATAATTGCAGAAATCTGGCAAATGTTGACTAGTGTGGCTAATTCCTAAAATTCACAAGCTCCAATCATCTCTTATCTTACAGATCCAGTTTTCCCTTATTTGCCTATTGGAATTTAAGTTAGTCCCGCACCAAATTCATGCGAGCCTAGGACTCGGGTCCCCAGAACGGCCTTCTTTGATAACGAGTTCTTTATGGAGGTCAAGTGAAAACTCAGAAATCTTTTCCATGTGGTTAGCCCAGTGACATTTTCATTCAAACCTGTGTTTAGGTCGGCCTCTGAAACACAGTTGTTGTTAGTACAGTCAACCTGAGTTAAGGGCTTGGTCCTACGTAAATAGTGGAAAGGTTAACGGAAGTTCTCTGTGCCCGGCTCAAAGTACAACTAGATTGTGGTTATTTCAAAGTCGTCCAGCTTCCTCATAGTCTCCTGAACAATGCAGTGTAAGAATTCCTGAGAGCCTACATTTGGACATTCTGACCGTGTAACAGGAATAATCACAACAGAAGAGGTCTTGAATTTGAGAGAGAGTGGACATGGGAGGGATTGAAGGAGAGACAAGGAGGGGTGGGAATTTTGTAAGTGTAGTACTTAAGGGTTAAATTATCAAAAAATGAAATAAGAAAAAAATGGGAATCATTTTCTAAGGCCCTTTGTGCTGGATAAAAGCTTTATTCTGCTCCTTATAAGCTTCAACTGAGATACTTGCCACCGAGCCCAAGCACTAGAGCTTAGGGTTGCCTTAGGGTGTGTGTACAACCCTGGGTTAGGGCTCACTGCCTTAGGGTGTGTGTGCAACCCTGGGTTAGGTCCCACTGCTTTAGGGGGTGTGTGCAGCCCTGGGTTAGGTCCCACTGCCTTATGGTGTATATGCAACCCTGGGTTAGGGCTCACTGCCTTAGGGTGTGTGTGCAGCCCTGGGTTAGAGCCCATTGCTTTAGAGTGTGTGTGCAGCCCTGGGTTAGGTCCCACTGCCCTAAGGTGTGTGTATAGCCCTGGGTTAGGTCCCACTGCCTTAGGGTGTGTGTGCAGCCCTGGGTTAGGTCCCACTGCCTTAGGGTATGTGTACAGCCCTGGGTTAGGTCCCATTGCTTTAGAGTGTGTGTACAGCCCTGGGTTAGGTTCCCACTGCCTTAGGGTGTGTACAGCCCTGGGTTAGGTCCCACTGCCTTAGGGTGTGTGTACAGCCCTGGGTTAGGTCCCACTGCCTTAGGGTATGTGTGCAGCCCTGGGTTAGGTCCCACTGCCTTAGAATGTGTGTGCAGCCCTGGGTTAGGTCCCACTTCTTTAGGGTGTGTGTGCAGCCCTGGGTTAGGCCCACTGCCCTAAGGTGTGTGTATAGCCCTTGGTTAGGTCCCACTTCTTTAGAGTGTGTGTACAGCCCTGGGTTAGGGCCCACTGCTTTAGATTGTGTGTGCAGTCCTGGGTTAGGGCCCACTGCCTTAGGGTGTGTGTATGAGCCCTTGGTCAGGTCCCACTTCTTTAGAGTGTGTGTACAGCCCTGGGTTAAGTCCCACTGCCTTAGGGTGTGTGTGCAGCCCTGGGTTAGGTCCCACTGCCTTAGAATGTGTGTGCAGCCCTGGGTTAGGTCCCACTGCTTTAGATTGTGTGTGCAGCCCTGGGTTAGGTCCCACTGCCCTAAGGTGTGTGTATAGCCCTTGGTTAGGTCCCACTTCTTTAGAGTGTGTGTACAGCCCTGCGTTAGGGCCCAGCACTGAGAAACAAAAAGCAGAAAGCCAGCTCCTCCTTTACTCAGGAATTAGGAACTTTCCAACCTGTGGCTCCTGATTCTTAGAATCGGGATACAGTTAGAGATCAGGGAAAGGGTTGGTCAAGGAATGTCAACAAGGGGATTTTGACTGAGTGGTTTCACATCTTATCCCAGCATAAACTTACGGTAAAGACTGGAACTTTAGGTGAAATTAAAGAGAAACCATTACAAAACAAAACAAAACAAAACAACAACAACAACAACAACAAAAACAGTTGGAGGGGAAGGATCTTTTTTAATCGTCAAAGTAGGAGATCCTATATAAGCATAACTGGAAACCACAGAACCCAGTACACTAGGAATTCAACTTTATAAAGCAGTGCTTCTCAACCTGTGGGTTGTGACCCCTTTGGGAGTCAAATGACCCTCTCATAGGGGTCACATAGCAAACATCCTGCATACCATTATGATTCATAACCATAGCAAAGTTACAGTTATGAGGTAGCAATGAAAATATTTTTTGGTTGGAGGTCTCCACACACATGAGGAGCATGTTAAAGGGTCACAGCATTAGGAACATTGAGTGCCCCTGCTATAAAGTTTGTGCCCTTTAACAACAGTGTACAGAGAATGAACAAAGCAAAACCGTTAGCAACAGGGTGTGTCTAGGGCATTCACTAAATGAGTATAATCTACAAACAAACAAACAAACAAAAAAATGCTTGCTTACAGTTTAATTTTAAAAAGGGGAAATCAAAAGGACAAAAAGTCTCAAGCCAGCTTCTCCATGAAGGGACAGCCTGGGGTTATGAGGGACAGCCTGGGGTTATGAGGGACAGCCTGGGGTTATGAGGTTACACCAGTAGTTTTCCCAGTAGTCACACGAGGTCTCAGACTTCAAAATAGCTGATGCTCCAATTGCAGTAAATTCAGACATTTGAAAGAAAATTGTGACCAAGTCGATAAAAGTCTCAGAGCTCAAAATGTCCTGTGTGTCAACTATGAGAAATACAGGGATGACGTGGGTGGGGGAGGGGGTGGCAAAGGAGTCTCCATAAGAAAGCCCTGGCTTCCTGGGGTTTGTAGCTGCTATGGTAAGAGGTGATACTGGACAAGTGAGTGCAGGTCCAGAAGGGACTTGCAAGGTCATCTTCACCATCAAGAAGAGGCTTTGGTGCCCTAGCAAAAAGTACAAGCCCTTTCAGGAGAGTCACAAGGTTATTTAAAAAAAAAAAAACTCATCTTAAAAGCATTTAGTTCATTGACTAAGAAAGCAACAGTAAGTCTCAAATAATCTTACATTGGTATGGATTGCTATATAATGATAGAAATTTAAATTTATTTTGTTACAACATAAGATATATATGTTTCAACTCTTGCTTAATGTATTGTACACATGTAACTCCTTCAAAAATGTAGCATAGGGTTGATGAGATGGCTCAGTGGGTAAGACCACTGACTGCTCTTCTGAAGGTCCTGAGTTCAAATCCCAGCAACCACATGGTGGCTCACAACCACGTGTAATGAGATCTGATGCCCTCTTCTGGTGCGTCTGAAGTCAGCCACAGTGTACTTAAGTATAATAATAAATAAATCTTTTTTTAAAAAATGTAGTGTATAGTTCTAATCTTATGAAACCCACTATCGCGAACTGTCTAGGATAATTAGAAATGCAAGTTAGTTGTTAGTCACCTACAAATAATCTTATTCATAGACTTATTAGGTACTAGTTTAGTGAATTACAAAAATAAGCCTTATTTAGCCTTTTATATATGATTTCAAAGTTAAGCGGGTAATAAATAGCTAGAATCAAGCAACATATGTCTATTCAAATAATAATATATGCACGATAGATAGATAGATAGATAGATAGATAGATAGATAGATAGATAGATAGATGATAGATAGTCTTCAAACACTTCAGAGATCTGCAGAATGTGGCATTTAAAAATGTTTTAATAATGAAAGGCTTTTCTGACAGAGAGACACATCAGCTCCTGGCAGCACTCCAATCTACTTCAAAGAAAATAATGGGCATCGGTGAAACTCCACATGTAGTCTGCTTCGAATGTGGCAAAGCTAGTCACTAGGCAAAAAACTACCCTTGCCTTTACTGATGACAGCAGGCTGTCCAAACTGTAGAGAAGCAGGACATTGGAAAGTCAACTGCCCAGTTTGCAGAGACAAGGTAAGCCCATCCTTCCAAATTCCTGCTTCACAAGTAAGACTGTCAGATATTCTTGGTCTATAGGCCATAGGCTGGATGCCCCAATGACACAGCGAAACTCGGGTGGCTATCGAGGCAGCCAGCATTCTCTGTCATTTCTATAGTTTTGGAAGCTGCTTGCTCCATGTTTATTCGGGCAATGTTTATCCTTCTCAGGTCTCTGATAAGGTTGAAAACTAAATAGTTATAGTCTCACAGTTTTCTTTATTAAAGATTAAAGGCATAAAAGGTTAAGTTGCTTAGATCTAAGAAAATGCTTTAGGATTTAAAAAAAAAAAGATGTTTCAAAAGTGGTAAACACAGGTTATGATTTAAAAAAGAAAAAGTGATTTAAGTACAAAGTTTTGGACTTTCCGGGATAGGATAGATAGATAGAGGAGTACTTTCTCCAAAGTTGCCAATACATATGGCCTGACATTCTAAATAGAGTTCTTACTTGATAATTCTCATAATCGTTCTTATTTGTATATAGTTTATTAGCGTTAGAGAAAAGGCCATTTTTGGACTAAAAGGGGGAAACGTAGTGGGAATTTTGGTTTCTTTACAAACACAGTTATGTTATGTGACTGTTTTTCTTTTAATCCCAGGTGTGGAACATGGGGCTGCTTCAGTTTGTCCACGGCCATTAACTATGAGTGTCTCATGCTCTAGGAGGGGCATGATCTTTGCCAGCTGCAGATAGTTGAATTCTGGGGACTCTGGAGAGGGAACAAATGCCATCGCCCCCAAGAGGAGAGCTTAGGGTGGGAATCTCCAAAGAAGAAGGGAAAGACAAAGAAGAAGGGAAAGACAAAGAAGAAGGGAAAGACAGCCGGGCCTCCTGTTGCTTCTGGTTGCTGTTGCTGCAGTTTGCTCCTGAGCAAAGAGAGAAGAAGTTGGGTGTCCCTAATCGGCAGGAAGTAGGCCCCCTTCCCCTCCTAACTGTTCTCTCCCACCTTGTGTTAGGGGATGGAAGGAATTAGGGTAGAAAAGGGATGGAAGGAAGATAGAGATGTAAGAACAGCTAAAAGTTAGCTAAAAAAAAAAAAATGTGCCAACAAAAAAAGCTAACAATCAACTTACTAATTAACACACCTTTTAAACATTTGATACAACACCAGATTAATAGAATCTGAGGGAAAATGGGTGTTTTGTTCAAGGTTAATGAAACATTGTTTTACACTTTTAAAAAAAATTATCCCAGCTATACCACTCCTGGGCATATACCCAGAAGATATTCCAACATGTAATAAGGACACATGCTCCACTATGTTCATAGCAGCCCTATTTATAATAAATAGCCAGGAGCTGGAAAGAACCCAGATGTCCTTCAACAGAAGAATGGATACAGAAAATGTGGTACATTTACATAATGGAATACTACTCAGCTATTAAAAACGATGAATTCATGAAATTCTTAGGCAATTGGATAGAACTAGAAAATATCATCCTGAGTGAAGTAACCCAATCGCAAAAGAAAAAACATGGTATGCACTCATTGATAAGTGGATACTAGCCCCAAAGCTCCAAATAACCAGGATACAATTCACAGAATACATGAAGCTCAATAAGAAGGAAGACCAAAATGTGGATGCTTCAGTCCTTCTTAGAAGGAGAACAAAATACTGACAGGAGCAAATATGGAGATAAAGTACGGAGCAAAGACTAAAGAAAAGGCCACCAAGAGACTGTCCCACCTGGGATTCATCCCATATACATTTACCAAACCCAGACACTATTGTGGATGCCAAAAAGTGCATGCTGAAAGGAGCCTAAGATGGCTGTCTCCTGAGAGGCTCTGCCAGAACCTTATAAATATAGAGGCAGATGTGAGCAGCCAACCATTGGACTGAGTGCAGTGTCCCTAATAGAGAAGTTAGAGAAGGGACTGAAGGAGTTGAAGGGGTTTGCAACCCTATAAGAAGAATAACAATATCAACCAACCAGATCCCTCAGAATTCCCAGGGACTAAGCCATCAACAAAGGAGTACACATGGCTCCAGGCACATTCATAGCAGAGGACGGCCTTGTCATGCACCATGGAAGGAGAGGTCCTTAGTCCTATGAAGCCTCAATAGATGCCCCAGTGTAGGGGAATCGAGAGCGGGGAGGTGGGAGTAGGTGGGTGGGTGGAGGAACACCCTCATAGAAGCAGGGGGAGGGAGGATGTGATAGGTGTTTCTGGGAAGGAGGAAAACCAGGAAAGGGGATAACATTTGAAATGTAAATAAAGAAAATATCTAATTTTAAAAAATTGTATTGAAATGAAGGAGCTAGAGAAAGGACCCAAGGACCTGAAGGGTTTGCAGCCCCTTAGGAGGAACAACAATATGAACTAACCAGTACCCTTAGAGCTCCCAGGGACTAAACCACCAACCAAAGAGTACACATGGTGGGACTCATGGCTCCAGCAGCATATGTATAGCAGAGGGTGGCCAAGTCGGTCATCAATGGGAGGAGAGGCCCTTGGCCTGATGAAGGTTCTATGCCCCAGTGTAGGGGAATGCCAGGGCCAGTAAGCAGGAGAGGGTAGGTTGGTGAGCAGGGGGAGAGGGGAGGGTACAGGGGTTTGTTTTTGTTGTTGTTGTTATTTGTATTTTTGGTTTTGGGGGGGTTGGAGGGGAAACTGGGAAAGGAGATATCATATGACATGTAAATAAAGAAAATATCTAATAAAATAAAAAAATGCAAAAAAAAAGAAGAAAAAAAATTGTATTGAGGCTACTAGTTTATGCCAAAATCAAAAGAAATTCCAGCAGTATTTCAGTTTAATATTTAAGGGGGTTTTAAGAAAAGTGACAGAATATCTTTATAAATTAAAATAGCATAAAAAATCTTTAAGACTTAAAAGCCAGCAAGTACAACAGAAACTTTTTAGATTGTGAGCTGAGTTAAAGTTCCTAATCACTCTTCATCAAAGGCCGCAGCCAGAGAGCAGATAGGCTGCGGTGGGGCGAGGAAGGATAATCAGGGTGCGAACATCTGTTTCCCTGTGGCCATCCACCACCTCTGGATGCAGAGGGCATCTGCACAGAGGAACACACAGCGGTTGTTACAGCACCTGCAAAGGCTGTCCAAGCCCAAGACAGACCAATCCCCAGAAGGAAAAGAGCTGGGCACACAGTCCCACCCAAGCCACAGAGCTGCCCAAGACAGACCAATCCCCGGAAGGGAAAGAGCTGGGCACACAATCCCACCCAAGCCACGGAGCTGATGGCAATGGTGAGAGGCTGGAGGACAGAAATTCTCTAAGGTGACCATTCTCCAGCGGAAGAACATCCAAGGACATTTGGGTAGAACGAAATTGGACTAACCCATGTGGTCCAGTTGGACGTTGCCAGTTCCTTTCTTTGCTTATAGCATTATTAAAACGTGCATATATTTCAATGCTATGGGGACCATGAGTAGTTTGTAAAATTAAAAATCTTTAAATGGCAACATTCCATGAGGAATAAGTGCAGTGCCTCCTCCTAACAGTCATTCAGTGTAAGGTATCAGATCACTGCTTACACTCCCGCCTGGTTTCTTCTATAAACCGTGGGACACCAACTAGAATATCAGTCAGGAACGCCCAAGCCCATTTATCACCAGACTCTTATGAAGATCTGAGGATACTGGAGATGAGTTCAGAAGCGAGTCCTAAGCTTATTCTTGGAAACTCGGCAAAGCTTGCGTGTCTCCTAATTTCCTCTTCAGTTACAGGCACTAATGTCTACAATCTCCAGTCTGCTGTCTGTGTGCTTCAGGGATGGGGTTGTGTGCTCCTCTTCAGCATCTGGCCCACCTGATTGTAGGTGCTCCATCCCCAGGCTCTCAAACGCAAGGCTCTCACAGTGCTGGACCTGGGCTCCGTGTTTTCTTCCACAATGTCTTCTTGACACAGATCTCATTGCAGACTGGATTTCCCCATGACATGGCTGGAAGAGTCATCTACTCAGTACCTTTCCCGGCCCTTTTCCAACACCTGCCCCTTCATCGAAGGAGTCCCAAAATAGAATTTTCACAAAGCAAACACACTTGTGAAACCAGAGCCCAGATCACCTGAAGCGCATTGCCAGTGCACCTCATGGGGAAGTTCACTTGAAACCTGGATTAGATCCCCTCAGAACCTTTTCTTCGTAATTTGGCATTTTTTCAGTTTACCTCCAGGGCCACATTAGCTGTCATTCTTATAGGGGTGGAGCCACAGTGTGAATCTGTGAAAGAAGCCTGCAGCCCTGATCCTGTGGCTCAATACTTGATCTTAAATACTGTATCTATTCCTTTATTCTTTTCTTTATAGATGGATGGATAGACAGACAGGCAGGCAGACAGATGGACAGACAGACAGATAGACAGATGATAGAGAGATATGATACAGATTCAGATACAGATATAGAACTGTAGGCTGACCTAGAACTAGCTCCCTAGCTCTGGGTATTATGCACTATTCATGTCTCTGCTTCCTGAATATTAGGATTATAGGCACGAGCCTCTATGCCTACACATACTTACTTAGTGTCTCTGCTTCCTGAGTATTAGGATCATAGGTTTGGGCCTCTATTCCTGGCCATACTTACTTAATCCTTCTGAACTTCATTTACATTATATGCAAAAGTGTATTAAGACATTCTAATTTTTTTTTAATTTTCAGGAAAAATAAACTAAGCCCTGCTGAGAAAATACAAACCAAAAGGGGAGGGGCATAGACTCCCATCAGATAGCATAGTTGACAAGCTTCTACTTCTTTTTCTTCAACTCCCGTAGCAATGGGGTGGGGGGAGCAGAAAGAATGAAAAGAAAATGATATATAGGAAAAACAGATAAAATTTGATATGTAAATTTATATATGTTTGGGCTTTTTTTAATCAGTTAAAAACAAGAAAACATAACATTTGCAGAAAGTCAATGGATGTGGAAATCACTATGTTAAACAAAATAAGCCATAAAGACAACTATCACATGCTTTTTCCTCTTACGTAAGATTTAAACTTATCTGTGTGTTATGTTTGGAGGGTGGACCATGGAACTAGAAGGGGGACAGGAGAGGGGAAAAAGAGATGTTAAGGGATTTTAAGCATAAAGAGAAAGCAACAGAATATGTGCATCAAGAGGCAAAGAGGGAGATGTCTAGGGGAAGGGAAGGAATCTGCTAGAGGGAGAAAGAGGTGTGTGTGTGTGTGTCTGTGTCTGTGTGCGCGACTGGAGGGGGAGGGGTAATTAGAGCATAAATATAATAATAATGATGCACATATATGAACATGCCATATTAAAGCCCCTCATTTCATATGCTTACTTAGAAATTTAATTTTTATAGAAAAAATGACAACAGTCAAAGAGAAATGTCTAAATAAATTTAGTAGGAAAGAAGGTGAAATAGGAATAATTAAGCAACAATATCCACTGAAAACTACTATGCAGATCCAATTTGCTATCTAGAGGGCCCAGGCCAGGTGATAACCACAGGGGTGTCCATAGTAAGATGAGGTGAGGCTCAAGTTGAAATCAGGATCAGGACTGTGCTGTGAAGCAGTCAGAAGTCCAAGCTCCCTCCTCTCCTTATCTCATCCATCAAGGACCAGAAATGGACTCAGGAGAATCACCAGTCCTCTGCAGCCACAATGGACGGTAGGGGATTGGTGGGATACAAGAAAGTACATGTGCTGAAAGCCCTAACTTAGAACTGTGTTTTCTACTCTGCCCTCTGAAGAGCAACCTGACAGAGATGTTGTTAACATCTAGATGCATCTAGAAGCATCAGCAAAAAGATCTGAGCAAACGTGGCAAGTGACAGCTATGACAGAATTACTAAGTATGAAAGAAATACTACTCCTGAGAGGTGGCATGGGGAACAGAGAGGTACCACAGAGCCAAATGTCTCTGCGGAGTCACAGTAAGGCACACCCTAATGGTTGACTTGGCCAGAAATGAACCTGTCTGTGTTCTGAAGTGAGAAAAGTGCCAGGACACGAGCATTTTCCACATGCAATCAATCATTTGGCTTTGTAAGTCCCCACCCCTTTAATGTGGATATAAAACTAACCTAGATTGCATTCTCCAAAACTCTTGCTTCTATGGGTTTTTTTTTTGGGGGGGGGGGCGGAATTAAGTTCTGTCCCAACATACATTCAGGATTTGGAAGGCAGACGTGAGATAAAGGTTGCAGCCATAGCTGTGGCTGTGGCTGTGGCTGTGGCTGTGGCTCTGTCTGTGGCTGTGGCAATCAAGGTGTTAGATTGGTAAGAATGTTTGCAGGCAGTGGACTTGTACATTCCAATGTCTATTATGAACCCCTGGGCTGGGCGTGGAACATTGCAGAGCTAAGAGCAGCGCCATGACCTCTGTGCCACATTACTGTGGAGCCACTGAACACAAGAGTTCTGAAGTGCCTTTGCCCTTGCTCAAATATTGCCCTCCTGCACTGGCCACAACCGTATGCTCTTCACTGACTTCTCTGTGTTTAGTCCCTAAAATGGATATAATTCCATGAATTGAACGTGTACTAAAAATCAAACAAACAAACAAAATAAAACAAAACAAGACAAGACAAACACCAACCTAATTCTCAATTGATGTTGAGAAATAGAAGAATGACTCATTATTTAGAAATCTAGAATGACCCAGGATATGGGTTAGCAGAGAGAACTTGGCAGGCTTAGAAATTTGCCCCAGTGAGTGTGGCTACTGATAGGTTATTTCTCCACCAGCAAAATGAGCCAGTTCAAACTGGATTAGATTGTATTAAATGCAGGTTTATTGAGAAGCTGTGCTCAAGCAGGTGAGTTCACTGACCCCAAGGAAGGAAGCCAGGGAAGTCACCATGGGGACAGGAAGGGGCAGAAAAGGGGGGTACATGCATGTGTGCAGAGAGAGGGAGGGAGAGGGAGAGAGAGACCAAAATGTCTGGATTATATAGGGAAGAGCCTCAGGGAGAAGAGTAGCCCAGCCCTTGGACTGGATAGCTCAGGGTTGGAGCAGGGTACACCAGGTAGAGACTGAGGAATGCTGGGAGAACTGAGAGACCAGGTCTGTTTTGATATGTAAAATATGCACCTCAGTCCCTTGTCCTGGCCCTGAAACCAAACAGCTTTCAAAGTTCCTCTCAGGCCGCCCGAAGCATAATGTGGATCTGACCTCCTTCACTTAATAGTTTTAAGATTAGTAACAACATACCAAGGGTAGCTCTCAACACGGGCACACACATCAGTTCTCTTCCCTCAAAGGCTTGTAGTGCCAACAGAAGCAGTATATCCAAGGTGTCCCAGGGTGTCTGACCATACATATTCTTTCATTGAGCTCTAAAACCAATATAAATGCCAGGTTTGTTAACACAGACAGAACATTTTCACGCTCTCCCACGCTTGCCCATGAAATTCCAGCCATTTTCGGGACACTCTGTGATCAGCTTGGTTCTGCTTCTACGGAATGAGCCTCTCATCTGCAGCTGTCAGCCCACAGAGATTCACCCCAGGAGCTCGGCATCTTGTCTTGCCTTCCCATTCTCCAAGTCTCACACCAAAAATATTAATACGTTTGTTTCAGAACTCTTCGGTTTGGTGGCTCCACAGTCAATCCCCTCTGTCTCACAAACCTTCATTATATGAATACTAATAGAATAGAAACATCTTTAAATTCCTGCTCTTAGCGAGCCTTGAGAACTTTCTCACAACTTAGCCTCTTATCACAATGCTCAGACCTCTAGATCATCCCTCTCCTAGGCGCCACTCCTCACAGGAACAGGGGACAGATAGGAATATTCTCATATTACAAAGACAGACTTATAGTCCATACTGAAGAAAAGGATCCATACAGACATGTTGTTAGTGTCTTAGCATGTGCATGCCGCTAATGGGTTCAGAGTCAACTCCTCCCCCTCCTCTTCTTCCTCCTCCTCCCTCCTCATCCTCCTCTTGCAGCCCAGAGGACCTGGGTGAGTACAAGGCAGATACTAACTTGACCCAGAACTAATAATATAAGTAAGTAAAGGGCTGGGGAGACAGCTCCATGGGTAACGTGCTTACCATTCAAGCCTAAGAACCCGAGTTCAGATCCCCAGAACCCTTGTAAAGCCGGATGCAGTAGCATGCATTTGTAATCCCAGTATGCTACTGCAAAATAGGAGACAGAGACAGGTGCAACCTCAGAAGGGTGTGAGCCAACTAGCCTGGTATACAACAAAGAGGCATTGTCACAAACAGGGAGGAAGGCAAGGCCTGACGCTGGAGGTTGTTCGCTGACCTTCACATATCTACCATGGCATATGTATACCATGTCTCTCTCTCTCAGAGAGAGAGAGAGAGAGAGAGAGAGAGACAGAGAGACAGAGAGACAGAGAGACAGAGAGACAGAGACAGAGATACAGAGACAGAGATACAGAGACAGAGACAGAGATACAGAGACAGAGAGACAGAGACAGAGACAGAGAGAGAGACAGAGGGAGACAGGAAGACAGAGAGAGAGAGACAGAAACAGAGTGTGTGTGCATGTGTACGTGTGCGTGTGTGTACGTGTGTGTGTGTGTGTGTGTGTGTGTGTGAGAGAGAGAGAGAGAGAGAGAGAGAGAGAGAGAAAGAGAGAGAGAGAGAATAAAAGTACAGAGAACACATGTCCTAAAGACACAGCTGACCACCTGACCAGAAGAATAAGACCGAGCTGGAGACCCTGTTCCCTTGCCTTGCCCCCTTCTACCTGTGTAATCTCCCGACTGGAGATGGGAGGTATAACCAATTTTCAGGACGTAAATTCACTGTCTTCTCTTATCTCTGACTCTATGAATAAAGCAGCTTTACCATTCAATTCCTACCTCTAAGCCACCTTCTAAAGGAACAAGGCAGAGTCCAGTTACAATGTGTTTGTGGGAGAGGAAAGATACAAATCATATTTCTTATAGAGAAGCGTGGAGGTCACGACACACCTCTTATTCAGACTCATCTGCTGCCCTCCAGTACACAGAGAGGTGGGGGAAACTTCGAGAAGGGCACTAGTCCGTGCCAGCACACTGTCAGGATAGAATTGACGGTGGCCTGTCCACCATGGATTCGAGTTTGAACTCTCAGGCCCAGTTGGTGACACTGTTTTAGAAAGCTGTGAAACTTTCCGGAGTCGGTGGCTCGGTGCAGGGAGTAGAGTGGGTCTGTAGGCATGGGACTGTGGATTTTACAACCCAACTCCACTTCATCTGTTCTCTGCTTTCTGTTCTGCCAGGGTGTGAGCAGATGAGGGGGCCAGCTGGACTCCTGCCAACTTTAAGACACCTGTCATTGTGCCGTCATTTGAGGTAAACCCTGTCTCCTGGAACTGTGAGGCACAGGGAACCCTTCCTCCCTCAAGTTCTTGACAGATATTCAGTTACAACCACGAGCCAGTTGTTGATTCCAAGGTAAGCTGTGAGGAGAGAGGCCTGAACTCAAGGCTGCATGAAGAACCACTTCCTGGTTCTGAGAACAACTGAAAAATTGAAGGTAATGTCCTAAGGAAAGCATAACGTGCCATGTTTGAAAAAATATTGTGGAAAGAAAAATAGCCAAGCCTTTGGATAGAGTGTGTGTGTAAGAATAGGTAAAGAAACTCCAATCTATCCTGGAAATAAAATCCTTACTGTGGTGAATGGTGGGGGTGGAGGGGTGGATCAGGAGCAGAAGATGCAGCCTGGAGCAGACTCACCCAGCCTCGTCCTTCTCAGGCCCCACTTCTATAAGAAGGTGTTCCTGGGATCTCCAGAAGACTCCAACCTCCTCTTCATCCCTCAAGGTACAACCCCAGGGCCAAGGAGAAGAGATACCCCAGCCTTCTCATTTTGTCCCCTGGAGACTGAGTTGGGGACCCCCCTTGAATACATCACTCTTCTTGGTGGCTTTCCAGGGACAAGGCAAACATGCTATATTATGTCAGCACCTGGCTTTGCAGTTTCCCACAGCTTCTAACACTGCCTGCTGCTTTATAACTGCTCACGATGTGTTTGTCCTCAACCTTTCCTTTAAATGCTCAACCACAAATGATATAGTTTCTATGAAATACAGACAAAATTCTGAAGGCAGGATTAAAGCGTATTCTCTAGAGAATAAACTGTATTCTAGAAAAAAAAAGTTTTTATACTAATATTTTTATTTTTTTAAGATTTCAGTTTAAATGTTGTGTACAGAGCAGAGGTATATGCACATGAGTGCGGGTGTCCGTGTATGCCAGAAGAGGGCATGGTACCCTGGAGTTACAGGTAATTGTGAGTTGCCCAACATAACACCTAGGAACCAAACTTGGTTGGGCACAATACTAGTGCACACCCATAATCTACGAGCCATCTCTCCAGCCCCAGTAACGTACTGTAAAGCTATCCCTTAATTTCAATAAGCCTATTGTAAACAGCTAGATCTTAACTTGTGAAAGTCTAGGGACAGCCTCTCTCATTCTTCAAAAAGGCTTAGCATCAAGCTCCCAGTCCATGAAAGACAATGCCTTATGGAACTTGCTCTCTTCAATCCTACCTGCCACCCTTCCAATGTCATCACAGAGATTGGATAGTTTGTTCAGTTATATATTAATCTGTGGCATCCTGTTTCACATACAGAGATACATTTTGGTCTTTTCCCCTTTCACACAGACTTTAGTTTTTACAGTGACCTTGCCGACCAGGTTGGTTAATCTGTTATCGTGTTGAATGGATCTGGAGTTGTCTAAGAGATACATCGCTGGCATGTCTGTGAGGATGTTTCCTAGACGGGCTACCTGAGGGGTTGAGACTCCCCCAGAGTGAGAAGTACCTTCTGGCAATGGTTGAAATATAAATGGGACAACAGAGTTGCTCTTGGCCTGCTTGCTTTTGCACCTTGCTGGTAAGTACATCAGCTCCATCGCTAGTGCCGCAACTACCATCTCAGGCAAAGAAATGCAGCTTCCAATACAGACTAAGGACCAGTGTCTCCTGGAATCCCCTCGACCTTCAGCACCATATTGGGACTGTTAAGGCATCCAGCTTTACAGACTAAGCAGGTATCGGGTTCTCAGCCTCTCTAATGCACAACCCTCAACTGCTGGACTACTCAACCCATGTTGTGTCCAGGAATGAGTAGATTGTCTTTGTTATGTATATTCATTCGTTTGGGTCTGTTCTGTAGAGAGCCCTGAGGAAGACACTGCCTAAACAGCAGTGCAACCTGCCTTAACACAGCTTTTAAAAGCCCCTGTCTCTGCCTTGGTATATTCAGGTTACTGCAACAAAGTATCAAATATAGGGTAACTCTTAGACAACAGAAAGTTGTCCCACAGTCCTGGGGAAGTAGGCGATCTAGGTGCTGACAGATGCAATAACCCTTAAGGGACTGCTTCCTGTTTCACAAGCAGCTCTTGTCTCACTGTATCCTCAACTGGAGAAGGGGTAACGGAGGTCTCTGGGGTCTTTGGAAAGATACTAATCTCATTCATGAAGCCACTACCTACCAGAATCTATTTTATCTCCCCATGGCCCTGCTTCTACATACACATCTCTATAACCTTCTAGAATTTATATATAAATTATATATATACATATATATACTATATGTATTTATATGTTTTTATAACCTTCTAGAATTTATATATAAATATATATATAAAGATTTATTTATATCCCTGCATGTACATTTGTACACCAGAAGAGAGCATTGTATTCCGTGGGACCACAGTTATAGATGGTTGTGAGTCACCATGGGGTGCTGGGAATTGAACTCAGGACCTCTTGAAGAATAGCCACTGCTCTTAACCACTGAACCATCTCTCCAGCCCCAAATCTTTATATTTTTAGGAGTTATGTTTACACCTTTTATCTATTTTGAGTTCATTTAATTTATATATATTATATATGCATATATAATATATATAAATTCATACTTAATTTAAAGTATAAGTCCAATTTTTCATATATATTTATGTATATATATATGTGAAAAAATATTTATGTGTGTGCATGTGTGCATGCTCAGGAGTGAAATACTTGTTCACACTGTTTCTAGTCCCTGTGTGAATACTCCCCCTCCTCATGGACAAATTTAAAGAAATGACGACTTTACAACCCGCTGAATATTTGTCTACAAACTTTAGAACAGCTAGCTGATAACACTACTATGAATGTTCTAAACACCCATGTGTGAACTGGTGGTAAAATTTTTGTAAAAACTACTTTGGAGGAATTTGCAGACTGACGATAAAGAAATCGCTGATCCTTCACAGAAAAGTAAAAGAAAGATATAGTTTTAAAAACCTAACATAATAGATTACAAAACTGCATAAGTAAGAAGCCCATCAAAGGATGGACGTTAAGAGAACATCATTCAGAGAGCAGAAATTAAGACACTGTTTTATAACGGCATACGTACGCCCTACCCAGACCTCAGCAAGCCAGGCAAGTAAGCTATGGTGAGGATGGGAAGTCCCTTCCAAATGGACCAAGTGGCCTGACTCTTTCCATCCCCCCTGAAGCAACACTCCTGTGGTCTCCACAGTCTGTTAACTATACAGATTACTTCCTTATTCCTCTCAGTTTGGAAAGAGTAAAATGAATCTCTTTTCAGAAGCTTCCCTGGGTCATGTACTGGCAGGAGCAAGGCAGAAGCATACCTCAAGCCTGAAGAAGTGAGCTAGAAATCATAGTGGTCTCAAGTGACAAATCTCACACTACTTCCATCTAAGGCCTTTGAGGAGGGCCTAAAATATCAAATATCCTGGTTATCCTGTCTGCTTTTACCATGCTTTTACCCTCCCTAGCTGTAGTGATTGGCCAGAAGTACTCCAGTCAACAGGATGCTCAAGACATTCAGTGGGCAGCTGCAGAAGCTAAACTCTTACTTCCCAATGAGGCGACCCATTAATTCCTGGTGGCCATGAGGAAAGTTAGCCTGAGGCTAAATCTAGCATGAGGACCATGGCAAAGGCCTGGGAAAGATCCAGAACTCTGAGGAAGCCACTCTTACAGAAGATCCTACTTCTTCACTTTTTAAAAAACATAAACAAATCCCTTTCCTTGAGCCAACTGAAGTTTGGCGTTTTATTTTAACAAAAGCATTGTACTGGGTTTAAGGTATAATTGTACTTTCGGTAGGTGTGGCTTCTGTTTCAACTTTTTTCTTTTTTAAATGGTTGATTGGTTGGTTGATAGGATGTATATGAACGCTTGAGTTTAAGTGCAGGACAGACATGCAAATACCCAGAGAGGCCAGAAGAGGACTGTGTTTCCCTGGAATTGGTGTTGCCTTGTGGCATTGTTGGTGGCCTTGTGAGTAACTAGATGTGGGTGCTGGGAACTAAACCAAAGTCCTCTGCAAACGCAGGAAGTGCTCCGATCTGCTGAGCTATCTCTCCAAGCCCTTGATTTAATTTTTCTTGGTTATTTGACACTGTCACAATGTTGTGTTACCGGGCTTTTGCCCAGCCGTGTTTTCTTCTGCCCTTTGAAAGCTACCCAGTGTATCTGTGGAACAGTAAGCTAGTTGCTGTAAATCCAGGCTACTCTCTCCCTTTTCACTAGCAAGCTGTCCTCGCAGAGCTGTGTGACCCAGATTTGGACTGCTTGTCCTCACTCTAACCTTGCGCTCGTTCGGCTGGGCTTGCTTGCAGAACACTACATCTGATCACTGCACACTGACTCCCTGGGGGAAGCTCTGACACCTAGGGTAGAAGACACCTGCCTTGGAGTCCTGCCCAGGCTAGTATGAGCTGCTCTGCCTGAGAACTCATCTGACAAGAAAGGGTATCAGATAACAAAGGAAGTGTTTTCTGACAATTCCATCCCCTCCCCACCCCACACCACTCCCCATTTTTTTTTCAAAAGTGATAGTAGCTCTGTTTGCTCCATGGACACTGGCAATTCCTCAGCTTTGAGAGCCACACAGAACGCCTCTGTTAAATGCAGAGAAACTGGGTTTTCTTCCCAAGTCTAGAGTGATGAAACCAAGCCATGAGACAAATTCCATCAAGACTAAGCAAGTCTGATTATATTGAGGACCAAATTGAGCAGTCCTATGACAGCACCCATGGGACCCATCCACGGAGTACTTGACCATTGACTGTGTCACATTTTAAACAGAACCTTAGTGACAAAATACCTCCTAGACTGGTTAGATCCAAAAGGCAGTTTCAGGTTAAGAAAGTCAAAGGACTTTATTAAGAAAATGGGGAATTATGGGTAAAAGGAGCGAGGAAGCCAATTTGAATTAAAAGCACCAGAAAAAAAAAATCCACTTCAAAAAAAAAAATCAGAATTATTCCATATCAGACAGGTTGATTTGTGAGAGTGTGAGTTCAGACCACTAAACAAACTCAGTCAGCGTCAGCAGTCCGTTAGATGCTTGCATAGTGACACAAACTCTTAATCAGAATTAATCAGACAGATTTCACAGGCTCGTGTCTTTTGTAAATTCTGGAGTGTGCCTCGAATGAAATGCAGTCAGTAAGATCTTAACTGATGCTTCCCAAATTTTGGTTTAGCCAGGACTCTGCTGGAGAAGAGATGTACCACCCACACCCAGGGTGGCACACAGCAGGGATTCAGAACTAGCCAGTCCAAGGCTAGGGCCAAGGCTTTGCTTTTCTAATAAGGTCCCAAGTGATGCCTGCTACTCAGAAGGCCATGCTTTGAATAGCTCCATGAATCAGAATTATTTATTAGATATCTATGAAAAGATGATGGAAAATTAACAGGCTTTGGCAAGGAAGATAGAAAATAAAAAG
This sequence comes from Mastomys coucha, assembly GCF_008632895.1. Classification (NCBI taxonomy): domain Eukaryota; kingdom Metazoa; phylum Chordata; class Mammalia; order Rodentia; family Muridae; genus Mastomys; species Mastomys coucha. Next base: position 75,442,201 of record NW_022196898.1, on the reverse strand, counting down.
TAATGTACTTGGCATTCTTATAGGAAATAAAATGAATTAGTGTGATCGCAACTTCAAAGGGAAGGAATCCTTCTGGGGCAGGCCACATCTACTCAACATGTGGAGGGCCTCGAACTCCTTCAGCAAATCCTCCTGCCTCTTCTTCCTCCAGCAAATCCTACCGGTGTATACCACTACAACTCAACGGCTTGATAGCAGAAGGAGCTTCTGACTGAAGGAGCTGAAGGGGTTTGCAACCCCATAGGAAGAACAACAATATTAGCCAACCAGACCCCCCCCCCAGAGCTCCCAGGGGCTAAACCACCAACCAAAGATTACACATGGAGGGACTCTTGGTTCCTGCTGCATATGTAGCAGAGGATGGCCTTGTTGGATATCAATGGGAGGAGAGGTCCTTGGTCCTGTGGAAGCTCAATGACCTAGCATAGGGAAATGTTAGGGTGATGAGGTGGGAGTGGGGGGGGAGCACCCTCATAGAAGCAGGGGGAGGAAAGATGGGGTAGGGGGTTTGCAGAGGGGAAACCAGGAAGGGGGACAACATTTGAAATGTAAATTAATAAAATAATCAATAAAGAAGAAAAGAAAATATTTGGAGGGGAAATTTAGTGATACAAAAGGATGCAGGTATTCATTTCTAGCTCTTCTTTTAGACACTTGGGTTATGGAATTCCAAAGAGATAACAGAACTTTAAAATCTTAAGTCTAGGGAGTCAGGGACCCACTCATATTTGAATATCTCTGCTGTGTGCAGTGTCTTCTTCATCAGCTCCCACTAGCCTAGTAACAGGACCCAAGGAGAGATTTTTTTTTTCTGTTATAAAGCACGTCTGTTTGGGACTAATAGGTCAGTGTGGTTTGTAAACGTCTTTACGCTGAAAGTGCAGCAGGGGCAGTCGTCTATGTGACAAGTTCAAAAGCAATCCTTTCCAGTCCTCCAATGTTCATGTCAAATTTCTCATCAAGTCATTCCTTACCCCATCAATAAATTGATAGTGAGCCCCATCTCTTCACCTCACTCTCAGCTTTCTTAACATAGTACCTACTGTACTATGACTTTCAGATGATATTTCTTGGGTTATTGTGGGTCCAACTGCAAAGCAGGTGAAACAAGAGAAGTGCATAAAGGATCAGTAAACTCTTACAGAAAGTAACCATTAACAAATATAAGAGAGCTAGACCTGAGAGAGGATACCAAGGACAAGGCTAAAAGGGCAGTAGCAATCCCTCGGATGTAAATGGAGAGGATATAGTTTAGTTTCATTGTGGAAACAGAAATGTTCAGAAGTTTGTCCTGCCCAGGAATGATCTGGGGTCATTGGGAAAGCAGAGGGCTTCCCTACAGAGGGCAGGTGATGCTCTTGTCGGGTACCTGCCCGAGAAGACTGCTCAGACGTGGGTTGAAGCCATTAGAAAGCCTCTGTTAGCCAGCCAGTGACTACACTGGGTGTTTGGGATCCCAGTGGAACATCAAGCCTTTCGCGGGGTGAGCTTTTAAAGCACAAAACCCATGTTCTGGGCTGACATTCTTCAGTTAACAAGAACAGTCACCTAAAACTGGAACTACAGAGGCCCTAAGGTTAGTACATTTAGAAACTTTCCCAGAGCTGTGGACTTTGATGGATTAGGCCTTTGTTTCATTTTGGCAGGTGGTGCTGTCTGCATGCTGCTGAGTTCTACGGCCTGAATGGTCACCCATCATGGAGTCAGTTGTACTAAAGTCTAAGTACCCTGTAACAGTGCCAACTGATCAACTACCAGCAGGGCAGGCAAACACTGGCTATGGAAGCCCAGGGAACAGACAAGCCCCAGAGCCTGAAGAGAGATTAATGTCTCTAGGGAGCCCTGCCCTGGCAAGCCTCATGCAAGCATGAATGTATGTGGGCAAGAAACCTTTGGGTCTCTGATTTCTGTGATAGGGAGTCTTCAGAAAGCTTTTTACCAGGCTGGCTTTGGACTGGACGCTCACCCAGTGACCACATATTCTAGGTGCATGGCTGAAGTAGTTTCCCAAGATGTCCTCCAACCCATGGTTTTAACTCACCATGCAACGGCTGTCAGGAAGAGCAGTACACAGACGCACTTTTAACAGAATCAGCTGGGAAAGCTTCGCATTAAGCGCACTGCAGAAGGAGATGGTTAAAAGAACTCTGTCAGTCACCCAAACTGAACAGTGGATCCGGAGTTGAGAAGCAATAAATTGATAACTGACACATTCATAGATTTTTTTTTCTTACGATTAAAGATGGTGGGACAAGGTGTAGTGTCACGTGCCTGGGAGGCAGAGGAAAGGGATCTCTGTGAGTTAGAAGCTTGTGTGATCCACATAGAGAAACGGGACAGCTAGGGTACTTAGTAAAACCTGTCTCAAAAAAAAAAAAAAGGATGGAGTTTCCTTTTAAGTCTCTATGGTTCTTAGTTATTGTAATAAACTATTCCTCTGAGAACATTGAGAATTCTCAAGCTATCTTCTTTTACACATAATTTAAGAAATTAATGTTGTCCTAAAATGCATATGAAAATAGCTCAGAGTAGCCAAGCTACTCTGTTAATGTTAAATTAACAATGTTAAAAACCATACTTTCAAGGCCTATACTTGCTGATTTTAAAACTTACTATGTCATGCTATAGAAGTCAGATACAGTGGCACACGTTAGGCATGCAAGTGCGATGGTTGCTTTTCTGTTTCTATGATAAAATGCCATCATTAGAACTGATTTATGGAAGAAAGGTTTATTCCAGAGGAATAAGCACCATCATGGTGGACAGGTGTGACAGTAGGCGGAGGCATGACAGCCAGAGCAGGAAGCTGAGCGCTCACACCCTCAACCACAATCACAAACACAAGAAGAGGGAGCAACTGGAAGAGGGGAAAACTTTAAACACTTAAAGCCCACCCCCTGTGACGCACTTCCTCCAGTACCTGTGACGCACTTCCTCCAGGACCTGTGACGCACTTCCTCCAGAAAAGTCATGCCTCTTAAGCCCCTTGAAATAGCACCACTAACCGGGAACCCAGTGTTCAAATACCCACGACTACGAAGGATATTTCCTGTTTAAACCATCACAGTGGGCCAGCTGGCACAGCACTTGCCGAATATACTGTGGTACTGGCATAATGAACTAAATACAGATACCTACAAGACTACAAAATTTAACTATTAAATTTATGGTGAATTGATTTCTAGCATATGTGCCAAGGTTGTTCAGTGGACAAAGGGGTGTCATTTCTCAGAAAGTAGCTGAGGCAATACAGTGTTCGCATGTAAAAGAATGACTCTAGACTCATACCTCACACCGTACACGAAGAACTCTCTAATGGATAATAGATTGTAGCATAAGAACAAAAAAAATTACAAAATTCTTAGAAGAAGGGATAACTGTAAGTCTTTGTGGCTTTGGATTAGGAAGTGGCTTTGTAGAAATCACATTAAAAAGTACAAATGACTAGGCCAGGCAGTGGTGGCGCACGCCTTTAGTCCCAGCACTTGGGAGGCAGAGACAGACAGATTTCTGAATTCAAGGCCAGCCTGGTCTACAGAGTGAGTTCCAGGACAGCCAGGGCTATACAAAGAAACCCTGTCTCGAAAAACAAACAAACAAACAAAAAGTACACATAACTAAATAAAAATACATAAATTGGGCATTATAAACATTCAAAACTTTTATACTTTAAATGCTCTTTTATCTGGTTCTCAAAAACTGTTTAAAATAGTATATTATATAACCTAAATAAGGATATGTGAATTAAACAAAAAAGAATGTAAAAAGACAGCTCACAAATGAGAGAAAAATACTTACGTGTCTGATAAAGTATGTGTATCCAGAAAATACAAGGAACTTTCTCAAATGAGCAATCAAAACTCCAGTCTTGAGACCAGGCAGGGCTTGGAGTAGCTCAGAGATAGAGCGCTTTTGAAGTACTTTGTATCCTTAAGGAAGGCTGGAGAAAACCTAAATGGTAAGTTACCTTGGAAAAGAGCCTGGTAACTTTTCCAAACCTCAACATATAACCTATTAATCCCATTCCTAAGTTTATGCAACAAGAAAATTAAAAACATATGTATGCAAGGAAACTACTTAAATATAGTTTCATTAGCAACATTATTCACTATACAAAAAGCAGAAATGACTCAAATATCCATTGATTTGAGAAACTAGACCAAACATTGTATATTCATGCTATGAAATATGGCTCTGTGCCCTCAAGCAATGGGAGATCAAAAATATTTGAAAGAAAAATTTATCTGTACTGAGCATAACAGCTTTTATTTTCTTGCCACTATCCCCTAAATAGTATAGTTAGTAACAAACATATTATTCACATTGTATTAGATATTTCAATGAACCTAGGAATCATTTAAGGAGGAGGCACCTAGGTAATACATAGGCAAATGCTAAGGCATTTCTACTTATTTATTCATTGGTTTTTGCTCATTATTTTGGTCTTTTGAGACAGTCTTACTACATAGTCCAGGCTGGTCCCAAACTTGCCACCTTCCTGCCTTAGCTCCTGAGAGTTAGGTTTATAGGAGCTCACCACCACACCCAACTCTCACCATTTGTTTGTTTGATACAAAAAACTTAAATATTTGAGGATTTGGGCATTCAAGGGGGCTCCTGAAACCAATCACTGATAGTTAACAAGGAACAACTAGACATATAAGACTATTAAAATAATAAAATACTGTTGCTAAAATCCCTTCCCTGTGCTAACAGAAACAGCATCAAACCCTCCTCCTAAGGTTCCAATAGCAAACTGAAGTATGGTTTCACAAAAGTTCACCCAGGAGAACCAGGGAGTTTATTAAACCTATGTACAGAGCAATGGGAGAGGAGCTGCAGGCCAAAACACCTACTCTGGAAGACCAGCATCGAGCAGGGATGATGGCGGTATGGATGAAGCCCTTCCCCCTCGGTCTTCCACACCTATACCTGCTTGTCCCACAAGACCATATGAAATAAGGGAAAAATTCTACATGGCTGGCAGGGATACGTGGGTGAATACTCAGGTGAGGGTCCTCTGACCTTCCTCATCTTCCCTCATCCTATAGGAGGAAAGGAAAATAGCCAACAACCACAGCTATGGTGATCTTTGCAAGCAAGCCGGGCAGAGTGCTTGAAGATGGCGACAGTTTGACTGGAAGGAAAGTCTTGAACTAAAAATACTGATACATGCTAGAACATGAATAGACGTTACTGTAACTGAAATAAGCCATACAGCGAAGTCTGACTAGTGTATGATTCCGTTCATATAAATTCCCCAAACAGGCAAATCCATAAAGTCCAAAGAAATGACTGGTTATCAGGGACTTGGGGGGAGGGGCTTCATCCATACCGCCCATCCATAAAAATGGTGGGTGTGGGTTTGAGGAGAGGAGGAATGAGGCTGCCATAGGATGGGAAGAAACAGGATGCTAAAAGTCATCGAGCTGCGAGCTTTCAAGGAGGCCATTACAGCGGCTAAAGGATGGCCGCAGAAAGCTGTTGGAAAATTTGATCCAAGATTTTGACATTTACTGCCGTTTCCCACCTCCTTTCCAAGGCATTACATCCAAAAAAAATCAGAAAATGGAATGTAATAGTCTCTGGCCTCAAGTCTGACATGTTCTTATTAAAATTTCTAATTATGGTTATTGGTTGTCACGAACCTTGACAGATCATAAAAACAGTGAAATAATGGAGAAGCTGGAGGCTGAGATGCCAATGGGTAGAGGATGCTTGAACTGCCTCTCTGAGAGCTAGCTTCCAGTGTGTGAGACAGGGCAGTTGGGAAGTAAGATCAACATCGTCATGTTTTGATGATTTGTCCACCCCCAAATTAGCTTTCAAAAAAAAAATCCCAAAGGCCAATCAGGATTAAATAAAGAAAGAATAATTCTGGTGATTATTCTAATTACCTAATCTTTATTAAATGCGGGTGAAACTGTACCATGTATATGTCTCTCTCTTCTAAGAAAGTGTGCACCTCCATTTTGCTAAGCTAAAGAACATAATTTCAACGATGTCTGTATAAATTATCCTTACATTTGAGTGTCTGATATTGTTAGAATGAACTCTTTACCTATTTAACCCCTTGAAAATTCCAATGCTGTGTATGTACTTGTACTTTACATAGATTTCATTTTTCTCTGTGTATAGTTAAAATACTGGCAGCTAAAAAAAGCATAAGCTATTTCCGTCAGCCCTCTCCCGGGACTCTGCTCCCTAGTTAGGCAATTACTTAAAATTGAGCAATTGCAGTGTCTTTTCTCCTACTGGTTATTATTTCAAAAAACTCACGCCATTTCTCTTTAAAGAAACAGTGCAGGATAACGCAAAAGCTCCCCAGAGCTGGTCAGTGTGCTGCCTTTAAACACAGTGGGAACTCTGCGGTCTCTATTTAGATTGTAGTCTATATTTAGACTGTCCAAGGGAGTCCGCGGACAGTAGGCAGACCATGTGTTCATCTGTTAGTCATTTTAAGAAATCTTTTCCCCTTGCCACTTAGAGGGGGAAAAAAAAACCTTGGGGGATCACAGAGAAGAAATAAGTTGTTGACTGAACGCAGGAAGGAAAGATCACGAGGAAGAACAACTCAAAGTAAATCAAGTCTGTGTGTTCCCCAAGGCACTCCTCACAAGGGCAGAGCCTGTTGTGCCTTTCCTCTGTGGGTCCAAGCGCCCCCTGAAACTGTTGGGTATTGATTGGTTACTTAAATGCCTGTCTCCTGCTCTCCAGATTCTCCTAAAACTGAGAGCAAAGCTTTTTATTTGAACGGTCCTTTATATAGCGATTTCCATAACTCACTGAAGTGGTGGTTTCCTTGGGTGAAACCCTGGCAAGATTTCTAATCCCCAGGTCTCAGGGAGACTGGGAAACTCAGCATTTAGAGCTACCTTCCTGTCCTCTAAGGAGGGTCTCCTACCAAGCGCCTCAACTTCAAGAGATTTTGTAAATATTTCTTATCGTTCAACAAAGTCATTTTCTCTTAACAAACTTCTATGAAGTGCATCCTCTGGATTATAAGAGCATTTATTTATTCTGTCTATCACAGACGTACTGAGTGTCTCGGGACAACAGGGACCAGAAGCTGGCAATCATTTTTTTTTTTTTTGTATTTTATGATGTCATTAAGAGAATCTGCAAGAAAATATGGATTTATGGAGCAGTAGAGTGTTTGCTTAGCATGCACAGGGTCCTGGGTTCAATCCTCAGCACCAGAAAAAGAAAAGGGCCTTTTCTCAAAACAAACAAACAAACAAACTAGATCACCCGAAAAACAGAAAGAAAGGAAAATATGGCTATATTTCCCAAACAGCGTGCCAGTTACTCCAGCAAGCTAGCCGGCCTCCCATTTACTGCACGTTACACCAGAAGATAAGCATCCAATAAGTCTTGCTAGCCACCACTTTTCTCACTACACGAAGAGTTCACAATTCACCAGACAGTTAGCTATTCCTGTCCTATATGAACACAAGCAAGCAAGAGAGGCAGGTAATATATCATCCGAAGATGCTTTTGAAAGGGAAAAGAACAGTAGCAACTGTGCCAAGCATGACAGCATAAAAAAAAAAAAAAGAAAAAGAAAAAGACTATTAACTATTTTGAGAGCTCATTAAAATTTCAAAGATTTTACTTATTTTGTGCTTGTGCTTACACGCATGTGCCATGTCCCCATACCCCAATCTGTACACCTGTGCGCTCTCTCTCTCTCCTTCCACCCTCTCCTTCTCCCCCTTCTCTATCTCCCCCTTCCCCCTCCCTTTCCCCTTCTCTCTCTTCTTTCACCCTTCCCCTCCCCCTTCTCTCTCCCTCTCCTTTTCTCTCTCCCTCTCCCCCTCCCTTCTCTCTCCCTTTTCCTCTCCCCTCCTCCCACCCCCACTCCCACCCCACCCCCACCCTGTATAGGCCAGAGGACAACTTGAAGGATTCAGTTCTCTCCCTCTATCTTGTGGGTCCCAGGGATCCAACTCAGGTTGCCAGGCTTGATGTCTAGCAGCTCCCCCTGACCTGAGCCATCTTAGAAGCCCCACCCACGCCCTGCTCTGTTCATTTTAAAAGACATTGAGTCTTTTAAGTCTAAAAATTTATCTCATCTCTCCCTGCTTTTCAAGCAGGTCTAATGCCGGCCACCATAAGAAATGACATTTGAATATTTGTCTCTTGTATGGACTTCGATTTATAGTGAGATCTGTTCTGCAAGACTCAGCGTCCTACTGGGGAACACATGCTTTCTTAAGGTATATTTCAAGTCCCAGAATCCTATAAGTTTGAACCGAAAGATAAAGATTTTAGCACAAGAGTCTCTAAGTAAAATACTTTCTAAGCCTTTAGTATGGGGAGGCAAGAAGACTAATAATAATCACAATATTTTTGTAAAGGTAAATAAATTTAATTGATCAAAATTTCCTATAAAATATAATCAAACTTAATCTTTACTCTGTGATGAGGAACTAGAGTCTGACAGAGCTTACAGTGCTAGTGAGTGACAAACGTGGAGTTCAAACCCCCTCCCACTGCAAGTGTTGAGCTCTGCCTTGTCAAAGCCTGTGCATTTACCAAGTAATTTCCCCACTTCCAACTTTCCTGTCCCTCTACCTGTAATGACGGCAAAGCCCCGAATGCCATATTCCCTAGACATCATATCAAATACTTCTTGCAAATCAATTAGTTACGTAATAACACACTGAATGATAGTAACCACAGTGATTTAAACAGGCAAACAGTATTTTTAGTCCTTAGTAATAAAATTAAAAACCTCTAGTCTTCTGAGACCACTTTTTAAAAAGAAACAGTTCACAAAGGACCATGTCTTTGAATATAAAATAGTATATTCAATATAAATATATTTATTTATATATCATATAAATAAATGTGAAGGTAAAAAGGCAGCTAGAAGAATTTTTTCATAACCTAAAAAGTACTCTGTGCCGGGCGGTGGTGGCGCACGCCTTTAATCCCAGCACTTGGGAGGCAGAGGCAGGCAGATTTCTGAGTTCGAGGCCAGCCTGGTCTACAGAGTGAGTTCCAAGACAGCCAGGGCTATACAGAGAAACCCTGTCTCAAAAAAACAAAACAAAACAAAAAATAAAACAAACAAACAAACAAAAAAACCTATCCTGTGCATTTTCAAAACCAATTGCTATCGAGGTTTTTAAAATAAAGATTCAAATGACAATTTGTATGTGTGTGTATGTATTGCTGTGCATGTGTGTATAGGTATGAGTGCATGTATAGTCATGTGCACAAGAGGCCAGAGGTTGATGCCAAGTTCTTTCTCAATCTCTTTTCACTCCATTTTGGAGGCACGGTCTCTCACTGATCTTAAAACTTGACAATTTGGCTAAGCCAGCCAGGGAGCCCCAGGAATCTTCCCAACTCTGCCTTCTCAGCACTGAGACTACTGGATCATGCTTCACTACTTAGCGTGGATGGATGCTAAGGATTAAAAGTAGGTCCTCATGTTTCTATGGCAGGCACATTATCTACTGAGCTATCTCCCTAGCCCCCTTAAAATAAATCTAAGAATGTAGGTAAAAATACAATATTAAATTGTCAACTGTTTTCAGCATTAAGAAATGGCTACTATGGGGTTGGTGAGATGGCTCATCGAGTAAGAGCACTGACTACTCTTCCGAAGGTTCTGAGTTCAAATCCCAGCAACCACATGGTGGTTCACAGCCACCCGTAATGAGATCTGACACCTCTTCTGGCATTTCTGAAGACAGCTACAGTATACTTCTTTATAATAATAAATAAATCTTTGGGCCAGAACGAGTCAGGGACTGAGCAAGTGGGGTCTACTGGAGCAAGCAGAGGTCCTAAAGTCAATTCCCAACAACCAGATGAAGGCTCACAACTATCTGTACAGCTATAGTGTGTACTCATATACATAAAATAAATAATAAAAAAAGAAATGGCTACTAATATTAATACTTTAAAAGATGCCATTTTGGCTCTGTGGCACAATGGTAGCATACTTGATTTCCAAGAGATACCTACCTTTTATTAACAAGACACTACTTTTCCTTGGTGCTAGGACTTGCACCTAAGGACTTGCCAGACAGTTCTCTAACTCTGAGCTACTCCCAGATCTAAATACTACCTGGAGAACGACATAGAAGCCTTTATGGCTAAAGCCTCTAAACCTAAATAATAAAAAGTTCATATGTTGTATAACTTTAAAAACTTAAAGTTTTTAAAAACTCGTAAAGGCTTGAACATTGAAATCTAACATTGTAAGCCAGTATCCAATGTTATAATGCAGATTTTTCTGAAGATGTATATTTGGAAACGTCAAACAAAATGTGATATATTTCATTACCTAGCCACTGTGCACCACTTCAACGACCTTTATAAAATCGGCCGGAGTCTATGCCAGCTTACATTCTCAAGACCTTAGAGTACTTAGTTAACAAATATAAATAAATTATAGGGCATCCATTTGCATTGTCTTCTATTCTTATATGAATCAGGAAATATAAACCCGGTTCAAGATGGAGTGAAAAATCTCTTTCAGAGTAGAGGTCTCTGAAAACCCCAGAGATGTTTCCTTAACTCATCTTGACATTTTCTTAACTTCAAAACATGTGATCTGAGTTGCCTTATATTTTTTACTAGATCTTAAGCACTTAGAAACAAGATAATCTGAAATCAATATTACTGCTAGCTACCAAAACAAACAAATAATTCAACGATAATACTGATTGGTGATGATGATGATGATGATGATGATGATGATGATGATGATGATGATGATGATGATGATGATAGAGGAAGATATAAGCACTAAATATTCCATTAACTAGTCTATTTTTGGTGACTTGAAAGCAACAAACTTCATGAAAATTTAGGAAAAACATGCCTTTTTTGTTTATCTAGAATCTAACAAAAGCACTAATATAGATTACATATTCATTTTCCTCTCTACAAGTAGGATGAAAATAGCATAAGCATCCTCTTGGGACAGCCTTAGAGTTGAATCGAATGGCAAACTCAAAACTAAAAATCAACTGTCACATAAAATGTATCTAATTGAAACCAAAGCTGCCGGTGAATTGTCTTGCAAACACGTGAAGTGTAATTCTGCTCAGTCCGGGCCAAAACTCGGAGGTTGTCTCAGCGCTAGGACCTGGAAACTTAAAACCAGCTCGGGAGCAGAAAAGCCAGAAGGAGATTTCTTCAAAACCACCTACACAGGGGCTGTTTTCCTGCTCCGGGACAGCCTGTGGAAACGGGCTTCCTGCCCAAGTTTGAGCAGCACGTGATGTCCATGGAAAACTGTGAAGCCAGCCAAATTCCCACCCACAGCAGCATCTGTCCTCAGAGCCCGGACAAGCCACAGAAACCAACAGACTCGCCTGTAAGGGCAGAAGAAACTCCTGACCGTCTTGCTTGGAAAGGGGCAACAACCTTCAGCTACTTCGCAGAGATAGAATCAGGCAGTCTAAGAGAATCATGAGTGTAAAAAAGCCAGCGCTGAAAAGAGTCGTTTCATCTGAAAAGGAGACGTGAGGTAGAAAAGACTGAGCGGTCCTTAAGCATAAATGGGGAAACGAGCATAGCATGTTAAGAAACAATTACAAAGAGAAGAATCAATGGGACAAATAAAACCTACTTCAGAGCAAGTGGAGAAGTAAACCATAAATAATTGAGCAATATCAACTGACATTGAACCTTATCTGCCCATAATCATTAATGAATGTTATTATAATGTACTGCTCTCCATAGACAGTTTAACCATCTTGAATGCAGATCTTTCTAAAGTCTATTGCACATTGCCTTGACTTCTTCAACACGGTTCTTAAAAGCATGTGAAAGAAAGCAGTAGCCAGGCAGTGGTGGCTCACACCTTTAATTTCAGCACTGGGGAGGCAGAGGCAGGTGGATCTCTGAATTCGAGGCCATTCAGGCTGGCTTCACCAAATGTCATACACTAAGTGGCTTCAATTTGGACATGGAGTGATAGCTCAGAGGTTTAGGAGCACTGACTGCTCTTCCAGAGGACCTGGGTTCAGTTCCCTGCACCCACATGGGATCTGTTAAAGTCGGTGTTCTGGACTCTGTGGGCAGCACATGCATGTGGTCCACAGACAGACACGTAGGCAAAATCCAATTATACAAAATAAAAATGGATGTAAAATTGTCAACTTGGAGGCTTACTGCCTCCAACTGTTAATCTAGACCCATTCCTGGAAGCATCTAGCCTCAGGACAATCTAATCTAGGCCTAGAATGGTTGCTGCCTCTGAGACTTACTGCTGAATAAGCTCACCCTTTCTCATTCTCTCTGCACTCTGGCTGGCTTTTTCAACTCAGCTGTTCTGGCTCAAACTCCTCTCCAAAATGACTGATTCAATCTGGCTTCTCTCAGCTTCTCACTGAATTGCTCTGCCTGGCCTCAACCTAACACTGGCAATTTGATCTGATGGTCTGGCTCCTTATTCTCTGGTTTCAACAGCCTCTGCTGAACAAACAAAACAGAACTCAACTCAACTGAACTCCACTGTGCTGCATCCTGTGTTGACTGACTGAAATGAACTGACTGACTCCTGAATGCTGGGATTAAAGGCATATACCACCACTCCTGGATTTAAGCTTTTCTGTACCAGGAAATCGCTCTGTACCAGGCTGGTCTTGAACTCAGAGATCTACTTGTCCTTCTCTACTGGGATTAAAGGTATACCTGTATTCCAGCCAGAGTGGCATGTTGCTGGATTAAAATTTCTCTACAATCCCATGTTTTAATTCATAGACAGACATCTTTCTGACTCTTCATACAGCAGGAGCAAAGGAATTCTCTGCTGTCTCTCTTATAAGGATAATTTTTTGATGTTTCTGCCCCAAAGACAGATTACATATTACAGTACATTTATACATAATTACATATTACAGATTAGATTTCAACACCGGAATTTGGGGGATTTACACATGAACATTCTGAAATAAGCACCCAATATACATGCTCTGACAAACAAAGATGAAGAAAGCATAGTTATCAAAGAATTCCCATTCAACAAGAGGGGAGGTCTGAGTACACAATTAGAATATGATGAGGTTACTTTAACAGGAGCAACAGGGAAAGACTTCTCACTTAGCCTGGGGTTCTTGGCACGCTAATATCTGGGGGCACTCCTAAATGCTGACCTATTGGTCAAGTGAAGTTGGAGAAGGAATGGCAGGGAATTAGGACCTGATGGTAGATGGTGAGGACAAGGTAGCCACATTTCAAGGTTTACCCTACAGCCAGCGAAAATGTGTGGGCATACATGGTTATCTTTGATATATTTGCGAAATGTCTCTCTGGCAAGTGGCATGTGGTTTGGCGGTGGCGGTGGCGGCGCCGGCGCAGAGGCACAACGTTGGTGTTGTTGCTGGTGGTGGTTTTGTTTGTTTCTTCTTTAAGACAGGCTCTCACCATAGATCCCAAGCTTTGCCTGAGTTTGAAATACATATCATGCTTTCCCAAGTGCTGGAACTACAGGCATCCAAGACCACCCCCATCCTGACATGGAGATTTGAGAAACAGATGGGGAAAGTATGAGTTAAGAGTTCATGGCAGGACACTAGGCCAGCAGGTCTGTTATAAAGGCAAGCCAGGGAGATTGGTTACAAGGAGAGGCAAGAAAGGTGGGTTAGGTAAGGAAAAAGGGTGTGCCAGGGACGGCACACTCCCTCTCATCTGGAGCAAGTCATCCCTTCTAAGTGTCCTTTATGCACTTTAAAGCCCAGATAGCTTCCAAAGGAACTTCCCATTGCAAAAGCTCTGAAGTCTTGGAGCACGGGTTGCTGTTGTATTATTCACTGATGGCCTGAAAGTCTTTCAAAGTTTGTCCCTATGGTCAGTGGCTCCTGGACTGCAGTTCAGATGCTACCCTAAAGTACCTTTAAGTTTCCACTTCGGGTTAATTTGAGAAACACAACCGCAGCTGCTGACAAGACAATATCCCGCCTACAGCAATCCCTACCCCCAACCCCTTCCAGCTTTGCCATTTCAGCCCTGTGTGAGGCAATCCCTCTGCTTTTGAACTGCACAGCAATCCATTTGCACGTCCCTGTGAGACTCACATTGGGTTTTACCCTTCAAGGCCCAAATGCTTTATGAGATCCATTCAGAGTTTAAAAAACTGAGAACAAGGGCTTCTTAATAGTCTTTGTGCCCCTTCACATAGATCAGCCCCTATGGTGCCTTGCATAGAGGGTCCAAACATCACCTGGCATCTTTGTGCATCCTGAGAGGTTTACAAATAAGCAGACTCCCTCTGAGACCCCAGGAAGCACTTATTTCTAAGTGGTTGAGCTAATTAATACTCAGGAGGTTCTAGCGTCACTTAGAAGGCCTTAGCATAGTTCCTTGTTCCTAACTGCGTTCTAGCTTACGAAGATTTGGAGATATGGAAGAGCAAAACAAGAAGGAGGAACAGAAGGACCTCAAGTATCATTTAATAAAAGAGGCAGCTATACAAGAAAATATACGTAAGCCACCTTCCCTGCTTTCTTTCATGTATTTCCATATTTTTTATTTGTATCAGTCAAAAGTGCCTCTTCTCAGAGGACTTAAAACTTTTTTTTTTTGTTTTTTGAGACAGGGTTTCTCTGCGTAGCTCTGGCTGTCCTGGAACTCGCTCGGTAAATAGACCAGGCTGCCCTTGAACTCAGAAATCCACCTGATTCTGCCTCCCAAGTGCTGAGACTAAAGGCCACCCCTGCCTGGCTGTTTTTTGTTTGTTTGTTTCATTCTTTGTGTCTGAGTGTTTTGCCTGCATGTATGTCTGTGAACCATGTGTGTGCTGTACACACACATGGAGGTCAAAACGGAGTGTCAGGTCCTGTGGAACAGGGGTTACAGATGTTTGGGAGCCACCTTTAAGGGCTAGGATACTAACCCAGGTCCTATGTAAGAACAGTAAATACTCTTATTCACACAGACAGTTATAGGAATAATGTTGAGGTATATGTCTGCCCTTCAATTATATTGTCTTCCCTGATAATTACATCACACAAAGAAACAAGTTAGAGCTGAATAGTATATTGTAGATGACAGATTGTGCCATCTGGGACATCCTGAATGATTTTGACCTTGCTAAGCAGTAAATATTTGAAGGCTATATCTCATCCATACATCTCAAGCCCATCCATGGGGCTCGGCCCTCATCTCTTACAGGCCTTATCTTGTAGTGGCACTGCATTGACCATCAGGTTTCAATAGGTCAATTGTAGGGCACACCTGAGACCATTGCAGCAGGGAACCAATATGTCTCATGCCATCCTGTCTTTCTTTCCCAGTTCTCACAGCCTTCTTAGACAGCATGCCAGGTAGCTGCTATCAATAATCAGTACCCACTTGCCTCCCTGGATCTAAGCTTACAGCCACAGAACCACATCAGCACATGCTTTTTACAGTCTGCTTCCTTGCCACGCTAGAATACAAATTCCATAAATCCCTTTCCAGTGTTTCAAGTGTTTCCTTTATAAGCCAACCTAAGTCAGATCCCATATTATATAACTTAAGATTCCATTTTTACAATAAAAAATTAATCAAGTCTTCCATTGTGTTATTGGTTCCACTGTTATAATGTTAATGTCGACTGATGTGGTTTGGGTATAAACTTAGATGTCATTAATGCTCTAAGCTTTGTAAATAAGAAAGTAGCGTAGCGGGCCAGAAATTCAGACACAATCAAGACTTAAAATTTCCACCCCGTTATACTATACTGACTCCACTCTTCTAGATACTTCTACAATGTTCCCTGGAAAAGGTAGCACTCTTTTTAGACATCTACAGTTTTTTCATGTGTACATTTAGAGCAGCAGACTTGCTCCGGAAGCTCATAACCAGGAAAGCAGACACATTAAAAACATTAACTAGACTATGTGATTTAGCTCTATGGTTATTCACTGTGTTATTCCTACAACTTTCCTGAAGGCATAGTTGGTCTGTTTTAATATAAGAGTGAAAGAGAATGAGACCTACTATCGGCTGAACAAAAATTACAGTCCTAAAATTATATGTCTTATAAATACAATAGGACAAATTATATATACATCGAGATATTTTAAAGGCTATTTTTTTGCAGTGGAGGAGGCTGGCAAAGTGCAACTTTAGATGATTTAACTACTAGTAACAAAGGAAGACGTATCATGAGGAAATTGCTTCTATTCTCTGACTTTTAAGAATTAACCCCTCAGCCAGGCGGTGGTGGCACACACCTTTAGTCCCAGCACTTGGGAGGCAGAGGCAGGCTAATTTCTGAGTTCGAGGCCAGCCTGGTCTACAGAGTGAGTTCCAGGACAGCCAAGGCTACACAGAGAAACCCTGTCTCAAAAAGACAAAAAAAAAAAAATTAACTTCTCTAATGAGAACAATTTAATACTAATCACAATAAATGTGGTGAACAGTAGCCAAACACTCAGGTGGATTGAGAAGCACAGTCATTCCGAAGTCAAGAAAGTAAAGCTAGAAGATGCTCTTTGAAATGTCTACTGCTCCTTTCTCTCTGACGATGAAAGCCAGAGCAGACATTCTCAATGAACTGCCCAAACTTCCTGTAGGCTGATCATCAAAGAACTATTCTTTCTCCTGTATCCCAGAGTTTGTCATCCTGATTTAGTACTTGACGAAAAGCCAACCCAACAGGGCTCAGGAGGGATATGGGGAAGAGGTGACGCTATGCTGATAGATTTGCTGACTAACATAACTGATAAAAAGCATGCAGAGACAGCTCTAACTTATGGGACAGCTGGCTTACAAAGTTCACTAGTCAGCTGTAAGGTCTGTTGGGTGGACTCCAGTCTTGGATGCTATGTGATGGTTTGCCTGCCGTCCTATGCCTATCATTGCACATCAGTCACCTGCACAAGACATTGTTCTTCCTGTGATACAAACCAAGGGCCCAGAGTTGAATTTCACTGGTCCTAACTGGCCTGGGTTGGGTTATGTGCCAATCTTCAAGCCAGCCACAGTGGCCACTAAAGGTGACAACCAGTGAAATATATTTGAATTCTTAGTCAATATCATATTCTCCCATGCTGAGCCCAGGAGTAGGTTCCCTGACACTGACATCATAGACCAAGTATTGGCAAATAAAAATTTAACAGTTGGAGCATTCTTAATAAAGCAGTTGTATCCTGCTTCCTGGTATTGATAAATATGTTATGCCTTAAAAGAAAGCAAAATAAGGTAGAGATAACAATGGCAAAGTTCCAGTATCTACCTATGAGTAACAAAGAGGAGAATAAAGATTAAGAGAAAATAAAAACTATGTAAATTAAAAATGTTATTTTTTGTATATTTAATTGATGCTAGAAATTAATATGATGGCAATTATTTCTTAGCCAGCTTTTCCCCAAAAAACAACATGGAGACCTTTTAATATTTCAAAGCCATAAGCCTGAGCTGGGCAGACTCTAACTAGCTCATCTCAGTCAACCCGACCACCGAGGCCCATCCAGCCACGTGGCTAGCTAGACTTTCCAGGCCGTAGTCACATGTCTGTCTCGTCTCTTCTCATGTCTCCTGGAGAAAAAGCTTTTCTCCCTCTTCTTCCCAGAGTTCCTTTCTCCTTCCCAGGAAGTCCCACCTTCCACTTCCTGCCCAGTTAATTGGCCATTAGATTTTTATTAGCACTAGTCAGAGAATGCCTTAGGTAGGGGAGAAAGGACAGAGACACAATTTCACACTCAACAAAACTATTTTTTGTTTGTTTGTTTGCTTGTGTTTTTCAAGACAGGATTTCTCTGTGTAGCCCTGGCTGTCCTGGAACTCACTCTGTAGACCAGACTGGCTTCGAACTCAGAAATCTGCCTGGTTCTGCCTCCAAGTGTTGGGATTAAAGGCATGTGCCACCACTGCCCAGCAACAAAACTATTTTTAAAAGGAACTCAGATGGTTCAGCAAGCCTGATAGCCTGAGCTCAATCCTTGGAACCTATATTAAGAAAAAAACTCAGCTCTACAAATTGCCCTTAGACCTGCACACGCATGCTGCAGAATGCAGGTTCACACACACATTACACACATTAATAGCTAAGTATTTTTAAAATTTCAAACAACTGCCTTGAGGGGAGAAAAAATTTCATTTGATCTCTTATACTTCAGGAACTAATTTGACTCTGTGGGCAAAAGAGATACAAATTAGATTTAGAAAGTGGGTGGTGCTGGCAAGGTGCCTCAGCAAGTGAAGGAGCTTGTCTTCAAGCCTGTAGACCTGAGTTTATTCTCAAGAACCCACATGATGTAAGGAGGGAAGCAACACTCTATAAACTTGTCCTCTGACCTCTGTGACTGTATTTAGGAACCTACCCCCACAAACAAGCAAATAAATAAATGTACACTAAAGTTTTAGAGTCAAAAGGTAGAAACAACTTGCTAGCAGTTAGAGTTATCCAGTAATTAAGCAGATGGTGTGAGGTAATGGTGGGTTTGCCAGAGCAGGCAGCTGTCCTACTTTGCTGTCTGTTACTGTGACCAAGCTGGGCGGTGGTGGCACACGCCTTTAATCCCAGTGCTTGGGAGGCAGAGGCAGGTGGATTTCTGAGTTCTAGACCAGCCTGGTCTACAGAGTGAGTTCCAGGATAGCCAGGGCTATACAGAGAAACCCTGTCTCGAAATACAAAAAAAAAAAAAGACACAGGGAAAGAAAGAATTTATTTCATCTTAAAATTCCTGGATCCCAACCCATCACTGAAGGAATTTGGGTAAGGAGTTTAAGGTGGGAACTGAAGCAGAGTCCATGGGGGAACACTGCTTACTGGCTTGCTCTCTATGGCTTCCTCAACTGACTTTCTTATATAGGCCAGGACCACACCTGTCCAGGGTGTGGCACTGCCCACAATGGGCATGGCCTACACACATCAATCCCTACGTGAAAAAATGCCCTACAAAAATGCCCAGAGACCAATGGGATGATGCCAGTTTTTCAATTAAGGTTCCCTCTTCCCAGTTGATTCTGGTTGATATTGAGGCGATGAAAACTAGCCAGCAGAGTCTTCAACAGAGGAAGGATGACCGCCTGTCACAACCGAGCATCGCAGAAGGGCTTCAACATTGCATGAAGATGTGCTCAAAGCTGCCTCTTAAGTTCCTTCCCAGCTCTGATTCTGAATTATTGAGACTAGCATGAATAAAAGATCCAAGCCCATTCATGAACTAAATTATTCAGCAGACGGCCATAGAGCTTTCAGCAACGTTGTTGAGCCGACTCGACTTTGGGTGATAGGCAATCCTACTTCACAAGGAAAGCAGATACAGGTCTCTGACAAGACTGTGCTCGCCAATCAAAGCATTCAAGTTAAGCTTATAAGAAAGCACCATCCATAGCAGCATCCTCTGAAGGGGAAGAAACAAAACACGTTTTAAAATTCTGTTTGGGACTTGATGTATTTGTCCTCAGAATTTCACATCTGAAAATTTTAATTCCTAAAGTGTGCATAGCTTAAAGATTGTTACTGCAGTTTTCTGCCCCGGTCCTGGGGCATGAGATAACAGAGCCGCACGGCTACTCGAAGTTGGAAGTGACTGGTTTCTCTTTGTTGTTTCTGAAAATGTTCTCAATATCGATGGTTGCCGAGCCGGGCCTCAAACTCAGTGTATAGCTTTGGCTGGTCTTGAGCCCTCCCTCCGTCTTCCAACCTTACGTTGTATTTTAAAACGTTTGGCATAAAACTTCATCTTAGACTGCAGTTCTACTTGGACATCCTGAGACAAACACTTTTAAAATACTGCTCGACTTTTATTTTTTGACAAATCAATACTTATATGCACTCAGGAGACAATGAGATACATAGATGTGGCATCCTGAAATATGTCGTTAAACAACCTATCCAGAGCCTTGATTGCTTACTGCTTTTTTACAGCTAGGACATTTTCAGTGTCTGTGTTCAGTGCATTAATGTACATTGAAGTGTATAACAGAGCGTTATTTACCATGGGACTATGGGTCACCACTGGGCTCAAGTGGAAAGTTTATTCCCCCTACCTAATGGTAACTTTGTTCCCTTTAAATAACTTCTCCTGTATTCAGGGCACACCCTTTTGAATTGGTTCCTATCTGGGCTTAGTGTACAGGTTCCTTTATAGTTGAGTGTGTACTGTCCTAAGAATGCTATTGGTCCTTTTCTTTTTGTCTCCTTTTCTCTCCCCTCCCCTCCTGTCCC
>NW_022196898.1:75404428-75422060 GCF_008632895.1 Mastomys coucha | reverse complement strand
CATGCTTGCCCCTCCCCTCCACCCCCAATGACATTTCTACTGCATGGAAAGAAATCACCAGCTTGCTGAGCAAAGGTAACACAGCTGAGGAAAGAAGGCGAACAGAGGGTGTAAATGAATTCCAAGAGTAGGGCTAATTGTCCTGGCAAGTGACTGACTGTCCAGGATGGTTAATCTGCAACCCTGTCCGGCTCTCCTGATTTGCTTTCTGTTGCTATGGGAAACAGCGTGACTAAGAGCAATGTGTTCATTTCACCTCACAGGTCATACTTGACCACTGAGGGAAATCAAGGCGGGAAATCGAGGCAGGAATTTGAGACAGGAACTAAAGCAGAGGCCACGGCTACTTTCCTTTCACAGCCCAGGCCCACCTGCCCAGGGATGACAACACACACAATGCACCGGATCCTCCATCAAGTAGAAATTGAGAAAATGCTCCATAGATTTGCCATGCCCACAGGCCAATCTGATGCAAGAAATTCAGTGTTAAGTTTCTCTTCTCAAGAATGTGTAGGTTGTGTCAAGTTGACCACAACTGGAAAGATGAGCAAATGAATCAAGTGAACGAGTATTAAAAGGTATAAAGGGGTGACAGTGTGATATAAAGTCATCCTTAGAGCAACTGCATAGGCCATGCTGTGCTACACAGGACACTCCTTAAACAAGTACTCTGTGCCACTTCATTCCTGGGGAAACAGGCAAATATACTAGGAAAAAAAATTTCAGTTTGACATGTTGTAGTTGCCTAGGTAATAAAAATCTTATATTTCCCATGGGCAAGTGGCTGATAGCTTTCTTTAGATGTTACTCATATGGCTCAGAGAGTAAAAATAGCTCACTCTTCCCATAAAATGCACTTGAAAGTGTATGATCTGGGTTTTAATATGAATAATATTTGTGTAGATACTATTATTAGATTTGCAGCAAGATGTAATTCTCTGGGTCTCTAGGAAAAACAAATTCTTGGGAACAAAAGCCTACCCTTTTGGAAAGAAAAAACAAAACAAAAAACCCAAGTGTGTATCATAGAAAAAGACTACTAACATAGGACTCTGCCTGTGCCTTGGTAGAAGTTTTTATTTTATTTCAACTCTGGCCAAGAGAATCATGCTAGAATGTGGTTATTAAAAGGGAAGTTTCCTGAGAGCAAGGCTACCTCTGTCTGAGCCCAGTGCCTCCTAGCCTTCAGCAAAGACCTACTAAAACACTAAATGACACTTCTCAAAGAATTAAGGAGCCTCTGTCAGCCTGGCAGGACACACTGGCAGTCTCAGCCCCCTGGAGGTAGATGCAGGAGAGATTTGAGTGCAGGCCAGCTGGTACTCAGGAGCAAGGCCTTGTCTTGGAAAAGGAGGAAGAAGAGAAGGAATGAACATTAAGAGAAAAACCAGACAGCAAGCTGTAAAGGACTCATACGCTGAGCGGGTGAAGCTCTGAACGTCTTCACTAACCTGTCTGTGTGCATCTGGTGCTGTTTGAGCACTTAGATACAAGCAGCTTCCCTTCATTCTACCCAATGGACCGGTGCCTAGCTGTTGGACTCCCTACATTAATGCATGTGTGCAAAGGGGAGACACAGATATCTTAAGTCCACGGGGTTGGCAGGAAAGGTTAACGTTCTCTGGACTGCTACGTATGATCCTAGAATTGGTTTTTTTTTCTTAAAGATCATTTATCAGGTAACAATAGTCAAAAGAAAATTTCAAAACTCAAATGAAATGTTGCCATTAGACAAAAAGAATGAGAATGCATATAATCAGGAGCCAGAGTCACACTGTTTGGAAAGAGGAAAGTGTCTAGTGGGAAAAGAAAAGCTAGGAGGACAAGAGAGAGTATTTGGTTATATTTACACACACACACACACACACACACACACTCACACACACACACTCACACACACACACACACACACACACTCACACACACACTCACACACACTCACACACACACTCACACACACACACTCACACACACACTCACACACACACTCACACACACACACTCACACACACACTCACACACACACACACACACTCTTGTCCCCCCAGCCCTTCCCTCTAGATGCTTTCCTCTTCCTGATTATGTACATACAATATTCATTACTGTCACTGAAGATTCTAAAGTCCTTTAAGATAGACATTAAGACAGATTCCTTTTCCTTAATTTGTGATGTTCAAAAGCATATTTTTCTAGTCTCTAGGGAGAGTGTCTGTTTGGCAGAAACCATTAAAGAGGATTTGCAAGATGCTGTGTAAGAGAGAAATTGGGTTACATTACAAACTCTAACAGACTGTGTGTATAAGAAACGATGTTTGTGTGAGACACTGAGTACACAGGAGAGAGTGTGTGAGTTAGGTGTGAACAAAAGAATAGACAAGCTCCTGACTGCCATGAACAAAACCTCTATTTAAAATAAGCCTCTAAAGTCCTGCTTATTTAATTCCTTGGCTGGGCCTGAAGACATATTAGGTACTAGTCTTTTCTTTTTTTAAGATTTATTTATTTGGGCTGGTGAGATGGCTCTCGGGTAAGAGCACTGACTGCTCTTTGGAAGGTTATGAGTTCAAATCCCAGCAACCACATGGTGGCTCACAACCACCTGTAATGAAATCTGGCGCCCTCTTCTGGTGTGGCTGAAGACAGCTACAGTGTACTCATTTTATAATATTTTATAATAAAAAATAAATCTTTAAAAAAAAGATTTATTTATTTTATGTATCTGAGTGCTCTATTGCATGTACATCTTCATACCAGGACAGGGCATTGGATCCCATTACAGATGGTTGTGAGCCACCATGTGGTTGCTGGAGATTGAATTCAGGACCTCTGGAAGAGCAGTAAGTGCTCTTAACCACTGAGCCATCTCTCCAGCCTCTGAAGACATTTTAAAAGAGGATTTCCCAAACAACTTACTCGTCTCTAGATCTATGTGTTAAATATAAAATAATTTCCATAGACAGTCTGATATACTATCTACCCCATAATCTTTTCTCAATGCACAGAAAAAAGGAAAGCAGGAAAATTCCGTATTTTACTTTCGTGCCCCTCAGTTTACCTTTATATGGATGAGCTAGCAGGAAAAAAGAAACTGGATTTCTCTCTCTTATCAGTCGTTGAGAGTTTTTAAACCATTTCTAGAAATATACACTATGGCAGAGAGACCACGAAATGATCCCAGGGCTCCAACAAGCAACACACACTAGAAAGCAGAGAGAAATAGGCACAGACACTCAGAGATGCTTCGGGAGAGGAGCAAGTGACAGAGAGCCTGCATTCCTTTCTTAGCACAAGCAGCCAACACCACGCCCAGGCACAGCTGAGCGAGCGCCTGCTGCAGCCTGTATGAAGGTATCCTGTGAGTTTCCGTTGTCTTTCACGCTCACAGAACCTCTTATACGGTGTGCTCACGCCTTCATGCACACCACTCCCTCTCACAAAGAGCTTCTCATTCTCAGTTGCCCTCTTCTTCATGCCTTCATCCTCACACAGACTTTCAACATCTATGATCTCCCACACTATCCCGTCACAGTACACTCTGGTATACACAGTCTTCCACAACCTGTAGTGTACAGGTGGAAGTGTCTCACAGGCACACAATTTGACACAAGCTTTTATATTACACTGTCAGACACAATCTCAGGCATCTAATGATCTCCTTCGTATAATCTCCTGTATGCACTTGGTTACAGTCTGTTGTTTCTTACAAATACTTTCTCACATACACACACACACACACACACACACACACACACACATACTAAACACACACTAAACACAATTAAGTGTATGTGTGTGTACAGTTACTCAGAGACACACAATCAGACTTGGGCTCTCATATATATTAAAAACCTGTCAGATAAAGTCTCTCTTATGCACCTATGGCCACTTTCATACATAATCTCCCTCATGTAGTGTGTTACAGTGTTCCTCACCTCTGTATACAGTGTTCCTCACCTCACATACAC
The DNA here is from genome assembly GCF_008632895.1 of Mastomys coucha. Taxonomy (NCBI): domain Eukaryota; kingdom Metazoa; phylum Chordata; class Mammalia; order Rodentia; family Muridae; genus Mastomys; species Mastomys coucha. Next base: position 75,418,095 of record NW_022196898.1, on the reverse strand, counting down.
ACACACACACACACACACACACACACCACAGGATATCTGTCTGTTGTGCACAGATGGTTACAGATACACAATTTCACAGATGTCATATATTCTAATAGCTGTCAGACGCATACAACCTCCCTCAGGAACCTATGGCCTCATTCATAGTCTCAAGCACTTACTGGGCTAAAGCTACACCATCCCTTGGTTCCGCCCCTCCATGGCCCCGCCCCTCCCAGAACCCTGCCCACCCTACCAGGTCCCGCCTCCATTGGGCCGCTGTCCTCCATGGCCCCGCCCCGCCCCGCCCCCGGGTTCCGCCCCCGAGCTGGGGGCGGGCTGAGCGGCTGACAGGAGGGGCGGGCGGCTCCTGCACTTCTAGCTCCCGGGCCAGCAAGCGCGCTTCTAGGGTTCCCGTCTGCGTCGGGAGTCCCGGTGTGGCCAGCGGCAGCCGTACGGGCGGCCGGAGTCGGCGGTGGGATGTGCTCGGCCGGGAAGCTGCTGCGGGGCGGTGCCGGCGGCGGGGAGTGCGACGAGGACGGGGAGGCGCCGGCCGGGCGTGTTGAGGAGCGGGAGCCCGGGGCGAGCCCGCGGCGCCCGCGGCCGCAGGACGAGGGCGAGCAGGTGAGCGCGGGCGGGCGGGCGGGCGGGCGGGCCGCGGGTGGCGGCTGGGTACGCGGCGAGCGGTTGACGGGCGGGGCCGGGCTCGGTGGAAATGCCCTCCGGAGCCTCACCTCAAAACACCCGGTAACTTGGGCTACGTGGGCCGTGCGCTCGGATTCTAAGCACGGCACGCGCCCCTGGACAGTGTGGGCGGACGACCCACACCGAGGGTCGGGAAGCGTGGGTCGGCGCCTGGGTGACACCGGGACTCTCCCAGAGCAAGTTTCACAGCACCACCAAGCAGAGCCTAACTTCATTTTAGAAGTGGAAAAACAAAAAGAAAAGAAAAGAAAAGAAAAGAAAAGAAAAGAAAAGAAAAGAAAAGAAAAGAAAGAGAAAAAGAAAGAAACAAACAAAATTTCCTTCTGTGGGCACCAAAGGGAAGGAAGCTTTAGTACCAGGCATAATAGAGAAACTGGGTACTTTTAAAGTTCTCTGAATTTGTTATCATTGCGAATACTAAGGGAAATCGGAACATCAGATACCTGTAAGACTAGACTAGCAGTTGAATGTAAAACTTGAGTTCTACGTGGGACGATTTTTTTTTACAGGCAGTACTTTAATTAGCTACTCAGAAATCCCCTAGATATGAAGACCTTTAGAAATCACATAAGCCTAGACTTCTGCAATAATCAGTTAATATTACCTGTAAGTTGTCCTCTAATATCACTAAGTCCATTAATAACTAAATACATTAGTAAAACACCTCAACACATTACTTAAGAAACAAAAATAATGCTAATGTGGCCTTGGGCTTGATCACCATGAGAACAGTAATTGTTTCATCTATGTGACAATATAGGAGCCAGTGACTGAAGCAGATAATTGGTAGCTAGGAGATCTTGCTGGTTCCCTTCCGGGTGGTGTTCTTACTTAACTGTACCATGCATGACTCAATAGATACGGTCTTGATTTCCTCTTATTCTTGCTCAACTGGAAAACACAGCCAGCAACTAAAATTCCCTTTCCAAAAGTAAATGTACAGATAGTTGTAATGGCATATGTGAAATCCTTCCCTTAAGCATTTCTGGACCCTACCAATACAATGACATGGACAGAGCCAGGAACTCTAGACTTATTGATATTGTCAATAGAACGAAGAAAAGGGATGAAACAAAAAAATTAAATATACATTCTAGAGAATAAATACTCTATCACATACCTGCTTTCTCCATTGTACTATGAAATTTCATTTTCCTGTACTTCTTAGACATGTTGTTTGTGTTCTCTTTTTGCTACATACTTTACCTGTATACACTAAGTTCTCAAACTCATGGAGAAAAACACACCAGAGATCATACTATATCAGCTCCTGAGAGCTTCTTATCAGGAATGGGAACTGGTACAGCCTAACCCACTGATGCAGAAAGCAAACTTTTGTGATCCATCATAGTTTGGCAACAGTATCACAAAGTCTATCTTCTAGGGTTTTTTTTTTTTTTCAACCTGCAAATGAAATTTAAAAATCTATGCAATGTCACATAGATAGAGCTATTTTTGTACATATACTATCTGAAAGAGAATTAGAGTTAACAACATAAAACATTCTAAGAAGTCATTTTAATTTTTCATCATGGAGATATTCTCTTGTTCATCCTTTTGGGTTGGTTTTAAGGATACCAGGACTCCAAATTATAAATTGAATAATTCTGGAAAATTTCTTTCTAAGCTATTTAAAATTTACACAGAAATTTCCCATAAAATCAATGATAAGAAACCAAAATGGAAACAAAACTAGTTAGGTTGAGACGAGGCAGTGGCTGTTTTACTGCTGGCTTTCTGCTTGGTGTGTTTGCTTGCTTTTCCAGTCTCAGCCTCCTAGACCTTGAGAGGGAACTGCAGGCTACAGCCCTCTGAAATGCCTTCTTCTCTTGGGCGGGGCCAATGTGGTGGCTTCCAGAATCAGCTTTTTGTCAGTTCCTAATCTTACGTGTTCTGTCCTGTTCTGTTTCTGTTTCCTTTTCTGATAAGAAGCAGGCTTGGTTAGTTCCCAGCCTACAGTCTCCATATACATCTCTCCCACCTCAGCCTTTCTTCTGCCTGGAAGGCCCATTGCCTCAACCTGGAAGACTTGTATGAGCATCTGTACAAAACTTCTCTTTGCCTTGTTGCTGAAACACTGATTAGAACACACTTTCACTCTACATCCTCCTGTGATACTGAAACACTGCTGTGGATACAGGTGGTTTATTAATAGCTATTATATTGTCAGTATCATACTTTACAGTTTGTCCTTAGCTGAGACTCCACTTGAGGAAAGCTAAGGTAGCATTTCGGCCTGAATCCTTTTCCTGGCAGGATGGTTAACAAAAGAGGTCTTGTTAAAATCAAGAATCCTTAAAAAGGAAGCCTTGAGAAAAAGAAGCTGTGTCCGAATAGAAGAACAAGGCAAGCCTCTAAGGGAGATAAGCGAGAGAGGGAGTAATGTGTGCTGCTATCCAGGGAACCAGGGAGTCTAGACTTAGATAGCTATTCCACATGAACTGATAATTTTGTTCAGGAGAGATGATCTATATGGTTGACAGTGACTGCCTGGTGGTTTTATGGAAGATAAGTGCCCTGCTGGATAGCTGGGAGGCTAAACCTCTCTGGGTTTTATTCCATGTCTGTAATGTCAGTGGCATTTGCTTATGTACAACATAGATTACAGTTCACGATAACCTGAGATGGCTGTATTTACAGAAAATATGGGGCAATCCCATGGTTCCCAAATTGACTTTAGAATTATTAATATTAATTTTAAGGTCTTTATGATTATATAAGTAATATGTATTTCAGAAATTTAAAAATACATGTGAAGAAAATAAATACTTGTAAGGAATTATTCCAAGTAATACCTTAAAAGTCAAGCACTTTGGGCTTACTGTATCTCTGTGTTTTGGCTTAAGTACCCATGTATACATCATGTGTTTCAGCAAAGTTTTCTTTCTGATTTATCCCTTTGGGGGGGTGAGAGCTACTCTTTTCTGAAGGGAAAGGAGGAAGAGTGGATCTGGGAGAGCAGGGGTGCAGGGTAGAAGGAACTGGGAAGAGAGGAGGGGAAGGAAACTGCGGGATGTAATACATGAGAGGCGAAAAAAAGAAAAGGAAAGGGAACATTATTTCCCCATATTAGAAAAATCCCATGAAAGAATGACATTTAGAGCTTCCCAATAGTCCGTTCTCCTAATGGAGACACTTAAGTGACTTCACACTTAAGTGACTTCAAACTTTCTTTCATAAATAATACCACATAAAAATATGCGCTAGAAGTCATCACACTTCTATGTTGAAATAGATTCCTAGAAGTGGAGAAAGTAGGTCAGAGAGTCAAGTCCCTGGAAGTGACTTGAAGCATCCCAAGGAGTGCATTCAACAAGTGTCCCACTTTTTGATGTTGTTTTGCTTTTTGAGACCTTCTCACTGAGCAGCTCTGGCTGGCATGGAACTCAGTATGTGAAACAGGCTACCCTGGAACTCACAGAGAACCCCCTTCCTTCAAAATAACGATGCTTCATTTCTGGTTTTCACCTGTTGCAATGCCTAGAATTTTACAAAGAATAATACTGGCTTAGAAATGTAAGTAAATAAGATGGACTTCCATGACAGTGTGTATCAAAGTTTTTCAAAGGTGATTCAGAAAATAATGGGGTAACCTATTTGTCATTTTTGATCTATCATTAGAGATAGGATTTGCTGTATGGATTCTGGATGCAGAATCCATGGGTTTGTACTTACAACTGGTGCTTTTGGTGAGTTCACTAACCCTCCTCCATGGGCTTCAGTTTCTTCATTTGCATAATGAGAATGATAATTATGCCAGCTTCATAGAAGGTTGGATCGCAGGAGTTAATAATGTATGAAAAGCATTCTTCGAGAGGTCCCTAGTGCATTCGCTAGCATGCAAGTGTTAGCTGTGGGAGCCAGTTGTCAAACCAGAACTGAAAAGAAATGTGAGAAGTAGACATTAAGGTTTTTCACACCCACAGTTAACTGAGAGACCAGGCAGAGGGCGACCTGTGGCAGCACTCTCAGCTAACGTGTCATCTTTTGCTAACAAAACTTTTGATGCAGCTAATTTCAGAAGGGTCTGACACTTGGCATCTCTTGACAGAATCTCAGGTGGTGCAGTGCTATGACCACAGACCATAGTTTGGCAGGGAAACAGAGGAAATATAAGCACACTAACCCATATCCTTCGCTGTAATTGCCCTTCTGGGTAGTACCAGTAATAGATGTAAGTAAGGAAGTTACTTAACAGTTTCTCCCTGAAGTGTATATTTGAACTCTTGGTAAGGCAAGAGTTCAAAGGCAACATAAGCTGACAAGGTAAGGAATACCAGAGCAGAGGAGAACCCGGGTCTCTAAACTCCAAAGCCAGTTCTCTTATCTTACATACAGAGCCACCATCATGGTGACTGGTCTCTGATAGCTCTGCTGCTTCCCCTTAGATTATATAGCTCAAAACTATGTCTTTGTCTATACCCAGATTGCTTCACATCTTTTAAAAGTAGCTTGCAAATAATACTGTGCCAATACTGAGTTTAGACAATCAGTAAGTAGTTCTCAACTGAAGATAGTCTCATAGTTGGATCCATGTGACACTGTGTTAACAATTTGGTTGTTGATACATGGAGTAGTTGGGCTACCAGGTGTCTAGTGAAAGTGTCCAGGAATACTGCTAAACAGCCTATAATGTACGAAACAGTCCCCTTGGGAGGATTAGTTGACTGGCAACATTACTGGATTAAGAAAGAGAATAAACTAGGTTCTCTGGTGCACACTTGTCTGCTAGTCTGGGCTACACAGTGAGTTCAAGGTCAGTTTTGACTGTGTAGTGAATGCGACTGTTTAAAGAAGAATGCCTAGAAGATTAGTGAGACACACCTCTAGGTAGTCTTCAAGGTCACAGAAGCCTTAGAGGCAGATAATAAAGCTCTCACCTAGATGGATTCATAATGTGATAACTTTGGGAGGTGAGAAAAATCCCTTCCTAGATGCCTCTTTTTCTGCTTCTGGCTACCCGATGTAAATAAACTATTCTCCCCCATGCCCTCTGCACCCTAAGTCTGAATCAATGAGCCTTGTCCTTTAAGATGTTTACATCAAGGACTTTGGTCAAAGTGACAGAAAGGAACCAATAATACCACAGCAAAGTGTTATCTGCCTTAAAATGTCAGCCATGCCAAACTCGACCAAAAATTGACAGGGAAGAGGATTCAATGCTGTAATTACCCTGCTAGTCTATGTTCCCCCAAAAGACATAAAAAGAGTTTCTCTCTTGTCTTGAAGAGGATATTTCCATCAGATTGATAATCCCTTAGCTCTGTGTCTCTTCCAATTTGGCTAACTTGCTTTATCTCTCCTCCACATTCTTTTCTGCATCTTTCCTGTTGGGCTCATCTCCCATGGCACTCCCATTCCTTTCCACTCACCTCTACCACACTCTCCCTTTCCCATGACTTCTTTGCTGACATTATTAGGAAAGAGCACAGGAAGTGTGATCATTCTAAATTTGAAGCCTGGCATTACTGCCTGATCAACCTGAACCTGATGACCAGCTTCCTCATTTGTAATAGTTGTAGTGCTGTCCACCTCTTAACTGAGATATACTTTACACAAAATGTCTAGCACACAGTAGGCCTTCAGTAAGTATTAGCTCCCTGTCTCTACATCATGTGCTCTTCTTCACCTTTCCTTCTGGTTCAATTTTATTTGCCTCCACTAGTCACATCATAGAATTTCATTTTAGTAAATATTATTTCTAAGAGAAATTGTTTTATAATTCTCTAAGGAAAAAAATCCTCAGGAACTTAAATTTGTTTTGTTCGGTGGTGGTTATTGTTGTTGTTCTTGTGGTTGTTGTTGTTGTTGGAGACAAAGTTTCTCTGTAGAGCCTTGGCTATCCTGGAACTCACTTTGTAGACCAGGCTGGCCTCGAACTCATAGATCCACCTGCCTCTCCTTCCTGAGTGCTGAGACTAAAGGCCTGCACCACCATCACCCTGCTTGTGTTTTGTTTTGTATTGTTTTGTTTTCCTTTGAAGATCTTAAGTTGATTTTTTTCTCCTTTGTCACTAATTTTTGACAGGAGCAAAAATAATCCCATATGACATTTTCTCAATTTCCTACTTAGGAGAAATGATAAAGCAAGATTAAAGGGCTAACCAAAGACACCCTTATTGCCAGGCTGGCTCAGGGAGCATGAGTAGAAACCTTATCTTTGTTTGTGCCTCCTTGCACCTTAGTTTCCTGTCTTTATTTTGTCTGCTCTGGGCTCACAGCTCTTCAATAGCAGCCATTTATCTGCAAAAAACCATTAGCAATGGGTATGCGTGTAAGGGAATTGATGAGACATTTGAAATTTAGCCTAATTTGAACACATAAACTAAATTTTCAATGGCCTTGATAAAAAATATATTTTCTTCTCTATAATCTAATTTCTCTCGTATCTAAAGGGCTTTCCTTTGTTCATTTACCATCATTAGCATCTGTACTTAATCTTGGCACAGGAAGAGGAAATGACCTGCCTGTTTTTTCCTACAGCAACAACTACAGCTTATCAAAATTCTGATCAAGAAGAAAACATAGCACAAGTATTTTGAACTTAGGAAAAATGAAGAACAAAATCATTAATATCTACTATCGAAACATTCTTAAGAAAATTAAATTTTTGTTATATTTCCTTTGATAAATTTCTCTGTAATACCAGAAGAAATTACAGGAATTCCTTGTAGGGAAAAATAGGGAATATTTTTCGTTCTTCCAATTAGTAAAAGTTACTTTTAATCCGTTTGTTCATATTTTCGCCTGTATACGTGCAGAATGTCTACAGAGGTAAAGAATTTAAATATGAGGTCTTGCATATTGCCAATTCCCTCAGTCTGATTCAGAGTTTCTCATTTCATAGTTTCCAGAGGTATTTTTTTTTTTTTTTTTTAATACCAGAAAGTACTCTCACACTGCTACAAAGTGAGACTTGAGAAGCAAGGTGACATTGTAGGAAAGCTGTTTGACTCTGGCTAGTTTCTTCCATCACCATTTCATACAAAGTCTTTTGGTGAGAAACCTGATCTGATTCCCTGTGAGTAGATGCTGTTTCTCTCCAGACTGTAGATATACACTAGTGCATCCCAGGAAGGATGCAGTTTCTCTCCAGACTGTAGATACACTAGTGCATCCCAGGAAGGATGCAGTTTCTCTCCAGACTGTAGATATACACTAGTGCATCCCAGGAAGGATGCTGTTTCTCTCCAGACTGTAGATACACTAGTGCATCCCAGGAAGGATGCAGGAATCATGCCTAACAGGTTGGGTATCTCTCCACTGAATACCTCAAGTCCTCCAAAACAGTTTACAGTCACAGCTCAGAAAACTGTGCATTCATTTACCCTTAGGCATAGCTTATAAGGTATATTATAAAATGAATGCATTTTGTATTTAGTTCTATCCCCTTTATTTAGTGTATTGATTAGTTATATTACAGTGCATTTTACAATGTAATGAATATGGCAGAGCAATTGTGATGTTTCTGGCTGTTTCTCAATCTTGTAGAATCAAAGTCTTTAGGCACTCTATATTTGATAACTGTTATTAAAACTTTGATTGCTCTAACAACCAGGTCATATCCTAAAAGTAGGCTTGTCCTATCCACTTATTTCATACTGAACATTTAATGTTTAGAAAATTATTACAATGATGTATCATAAGAGTTTTCTACTTTGTTTGTTGTTTGATTTTGTGTTTGCTTGCATTTGTTTCCTTGATAGCTTTATATCTACTCAATCAAAAACTTGGAGTGAGTCACCTATTTGCTAGGCCCTGATCTAGGCTGGCATACAAGTAAAAAAAAAAATATGTTCAAAATTCTCTAATTAATCTGGTACTATGCATGGGGTGAGGGGAGACCATGCAGGAAGGAACTCAATGAATTATAGGTGCTGTGGGAAAATGAAGGCACACAAGGTGTCTAGTGGTGGGTGTGGGGGGGACTGCTGTCTAGAATGGGTGAGCACACACAGAGGGGTCCACTGAGGTGATAGCTGATCCTCCTCAGCTGTGCTTTGCTTTAACTCATTGGGAGGGTAGAGCCAAGCATGAGGTTGCCTCTTAGTAATCCTCAGTCCAGGGTCTCACCATCTGTTTGCTTCTCTATCTTACATTACTATTTTAGTCCCTTATTTCTACTGTAGCAAGTTCAAATCCTTCTGGAAAGATTAAAGGATAAGTAAATCATGAAATGCTTTTTAATTATTATGATCATCACTATGAATATGCAGGGGTACACATGGTAGTGAAGGTTAGACAACAACTTTGTGGAGTCAGTCCTGTCGTCTAGCTTTGTGTGGGTTCTGAGCTTGTGCACGAACTGCTGGTTTGTGTGGCAAGCACCTTCACTTACTACATTTTGAGTCATCTCCCTGGACTTGTTTTAGTCAGTTTCTCTCCCTTCTTCCTTTCTATCTACCTTCTTTCCTTTTCTTTTCTTTCTTACTGTATTTCTTGAGGGGTTGGAGAGATTGCTCAGTGAATTTGTTAAGAGAGTTTGCTGCTGAATTTGGTTTGCCTTGATTGCACCAGCCCACTGTATGGGCGGCCCACAACTACCTGTAGTTCCAGGGATCCAATACCCTTCTCTGGCCTCAGAGGGCACCTGCAACCATGTGGTGTACACATATCTAGATGTAAATAAGTACACATAAAATAATCTACTCTAAATACATTTCTTGAGTTATAATCATACTTCATAATGTATTTGTTAAAAATTTGTTCTGTTTTTAATGCCTGGTTATAACTTTAGCAGTAAAAGATTTAGAGGTCTGATTCCTTGTTGAGAAGGGATGCAGGTGAGAAAAAAAGATATGCTATTTTGAGTAAAGCACATTAGTGCACACACAACATTTTTTTAAAAAATACTGTGGTACTTTTTGTTGGAATGAATTCAGAGTTTGTGTCAGAATGTCCCTGCCTTCAGTCCTGGCTGGCTGATTCTTGGGAAGTCCTACAGTGTGTGTGTGTTAAACTTCAAGAGTCTAATAGCACACAGCTTAATTATAGCATCTTTGTGATGAGCAAGTGTCTGAGATAAAAATACTGAACAAATTTATTGAACAAATTGCTAATAATCAAAGAAAGACAGTGAAAGTCAAGTGACATGGATCAAATTTAAATTGTAAGAACTTTTTTTCTAAAGAGATGACAATTTTAAATAATAATTTTCTCTTGGCCATGATATGAGTTCAAAATTAAGCATTTTTCTGAGTGAGTGTGGTGTGGATATCTGTAATCCCAGTACTTGGGAGGTGGTGGAGGCAGAAGTATTACGAGGAGTTCAAAATCATCCTTGGCCATATAGCAAACTTGATGCCACCTGGGCTAAATAAGACCCGGTGTCCAAAAAAAGCATTGTCATTGAATAAACCATATAAGCATTATTAATACCATTAAACATTAAAGTAAATGAAATCTCTACTGAGAGAAAGTATAAAGTAAATAAGATCTCCAGCTAGTAAATTACATGAGTTCTAACGTATGATCTCAGAAGGAAATGACTTGGCAAATGTGAGGAAAGAATGAAAGGGGAAGATGTCTAGAAAGACCAGCAGAGTTTTACATTACACTTCAGATAGTGCCGGCCACTAAGGCAGGGTATACTGTAGAATAAAGCAAATGACTGAGCTTGGCACTGAATGTGTTAAATTTGAGGTTTTGGGGTGTCTGCAAGGAAATGTTGGACTGCTGTTGAGCATATCAGTCTAGAAATCTGAAGGGGTGCATGCTCAGAAATAGCGCTCAGAACTGCAACTCTTATGATTAGGGAGAGAGAAAGTAGCAGTATTTAAATACGAGGCTCTCTCCCTACCTTTCTTTTCTTTATACCCTAAGAAGCTTGGTGCAGGGATTTACTGTGCGGCCCTCACAGCACCTACCTTCTTGTGATATGCAGTCAATCATTTGTTAAGATGGGCCAAATTGACTAGAGGGTCTGTTTGTTTTTGAAAACTTAAATGATAATTGAGTCAAGGATTATAAATCAACAGAGTTAGAGATTAACAATCAAAGTTACATGGTACGTAGGTACACCAAGAACCAGAGTGTGGTCTAATAAATTGTCAAATTTATGTAGGCTTGTTTGGCACAAGCAGAGTACAACAGGACCTACATAAAAATGCAGGAGCAAGCTGGGCGGTGGTGGCGCATGCCTTTAATCCCAGCACTTGGGAGGCAGAGGCAGGTGGATTTCTGAGTTTGAGGCCAGCCTGATCTACGGAGTAAGTTCCAGGATAGCCAGGGCTATATAGAGAAACCCTGTCTTGAAAAACCAAAAAAAAAAAAAAAGGATAGTCTTTGTGGAAATAGCAGTCTTGGTTGGTAGTTATTTACTTTCTGGGCTTGAAATGTAAATTCCAGGCTTTTTTTTTTTTTGGTTTTTAGAATCACTGACAAGACATCTGATACTATTCAGATGTGTCTGCTTCTGGGTGTGACTTGTTTTGCCATACAGGTCTTAAAATGTGTCTTGGGTTTATTTTAAAGATTCATGTTGTTGTTGTTTGAGACAAGGTTTCGCTATAAAGCCCTGGCTGTCCTGGAACTTACTCTATAGACCATGCTGGCCTGGAACTCAGAGATCTACCTGCTTCTGCCTCAAGAGTACAGGGATTTAAAGGCATATGTCATCACCACCCCCCAGTAGATTCTTTTTTTAATTTATGTACATACATGTATATTCGTGAGTGTGGAGTTGTCCTGTGGAGGCCAGAAAAAGGCATCAGATACCTCGGAGCTGGTATTGTGGGGACACTTAAATCCAACATAACACAAACACCAAGTCAAAGCCAGTGACAAAATTTTATTGCAGTCAAGCTGCTACTGATTTATCAGAGCTGTAGAACAGACGGGAGCTGAACTATGACCCTGAAGAGAAATTGCACAGCATATTTAAAGATGAGACCACAAAGTGGGGGTGGAGGGTGGGTTGGGTTATAGCATTGTCCAGCCTTATTTTGGCATAAGGGGTTGAGCAAGGGAGTTTTCACCAATCAAGTTAGGGCCTGGAAAGATGAACGTAATTTCACCTTGCCACCAAGATGGAAAAGTTGTCCTTGAGATGTCTGGACTCAGACATCTGTTCCCTTACAAGTTGTCCTTGAGATAGGTCTGCACTCAGAAAACTGTTTCCTTGTAATAGAAGCAGTTCTGCTATGGGGAAGTCCCCAGCTTTCCTAGGGCCTGGGACCTGGAATCTAGTTTCTCCCTATGATTAAATGGAGTTTGAAAATGAAATGGTAGTACTTAAAATAAGTTTCTTTTGCTTGTCCCAACACTGGGTAACAAGCAATTAGGAACCACCTTGATGTGGGTGCTGGGAGATGAACAGGGGTCCCCTGAAAAAACAGCAAGTACTTTAACCACTGAGCCACCTCTCCAGCCCCAGACTTTTATTTTTGATACCTTAAACTGTAACATGGTATGGAGAAATTCTAACTTGATCATAACTCTTTGGGGTTTCTTGTATTTGAATGTTGTGTCTTTCTCTAAATTTGGGAGGTTTTCTGCTATAACTTAATTAAATAGATTCACTGTATCTTTAGTCTTTATCTTCCTCCCTTCTTAATGTATGCTTAGGTTTGAACATGTCCCGGAATTTTTGATTACTTCCATCAGGCTAATTTTTCTCCCTCTTGATGTTTGCATGCACTATTCCTTCAACCTTGTCCTCCATTCCTAAGTCTTTCCTCTGTTTGTTCTTTCCTTTGCCTGGCCAAGCGTGTTGCCGTTGCCATTCCGTGTTTTTATTTGATTTACTTGTTTCTTTTCCAACCTTTTCTACTTGGTGGTTTGGGTTTGTTTGGTTTCTGGGGGCATAGGTTTGTTGTTGTTTTCTTTCAAAGATCTCAATTTCTATCCTGGATTCTCCTTTGTTTTTGGTTAACTTTTTCATCCATATTGCTTCTTTTTTCCTGTGTTGAGTTTTCCTTCTCTGTTGCTGGCTTTTCTCTCCATGTGTTGAGCTAAATCTGTCTGCTTCTTTGTGCCCTCCTTGAGATCATTGAGCATTTGTACCAGAAAACTACTGAAATTTTCATCGAGCAGTTTGCTTATTTCAGTATCTTTGAGTGCAGTACTTGAGGAGTTATGATCTTTTGGGAGAGTCTTTTTCATATTTTTTGAATTCCTCTTTTTCAATTTGAACATTTCCTTCTTTGGCTATCCCTTCTGGTGTTTTGGCATGGGATCTGGCTAAGCAGATGACTGAGCAGTCTCAGTCCTCAGGACTGCCCACAAGGAGATAGTAAACTGCTGTGTCAGCAACAACTGCCCATGCAAGAGGAAGAAGCACTTAAAATACATCACTGTATGACTATATGATGTTTGGAAGTGAATGAATGAGAGAAAGGAAGATGACATGGAAAAGGAAAAAGAGAAGCAGTGCTAAATAACTGAAAGGAAGGAAAGATTAGGAAGTCATTGACAGGAAGAGAAAAGAACAAGAGATGGGGCAGAAAGGGGGAAATCAAAACCAAGATATCTCAATGATGAAAGTAAGATAAATGGAAAAAGGAGCAAAAAGTAAAGCCAAGGCACTATTACTTGTTGAGGAAGATGAGGAAGATTTAGAGGGAATCATGGGGTAAAAAGGCTGAAAAAAGCAAGAGCACTAAGGAAAAGAGAATGCCCTATAAAGTGTGAATAATGTTAGATAAATGTATGAAGGGAAATAACAAAAAAAACCTTAAAATGTAATACATAATGTTAAAAATCCTGTTAAACACTGAGTAAAAATAGGGGATAGGAATCATAAGAGTCAGAGAAAGAGATACACAAGATAGTGGAAACGTCAGTTTAAAACACAGTGTTGGGGTGGGGAGTGACAGTTGAACTTGTGGATTCTTGGATTCTTTCTGTGATTATGTCTATACTGGACAAGTGATATCCACCACAGCTTTCTTCCTAAAGTAGCTCTCTCTCTCTTTCTCTCTCTCTCTCTCCCTTCCTCTCTCTCCCTCTCCCTTTCTCTCTCTCCCTCTCTCCCTCTCCCTCTC